>NC_029776.3:80348364-80366010 GCF_000817695.3 Arachis duranensis
TCTTTGGGTATCTCTGACTGTTCCTCTCATCAATGTTCTCACCCACCACCAACAGCACTGTACTAATAAGTTGATAAATATTTTATTTCTTTTAAAATAAGTGATACTAGCTAGATTTAATATTATGAAAATTGTGCACAAGTGTCCCCTTAAAATAACCGCCAAATAGAGATGTAGTGTATATCTTAGTGAGTTAGTGGTCAAATTTCTTGCATCTTGATAGAATGATGTGTTTGAATCATGGTGTGTAAATCCAAATCAAAAGGTTCAGGAATTGATTTCAAGGGTTGGTTGCAACACATGCAAACCGCCGCACATGCATTTGTATGACCAACCACCGGTACCTCTAGTCATTCTTTTATTTTTTTTCTCAGAGATTTCATATCCGTACAACACATAGATATAGATATAGTGTCCCTACATCCTAGATTATAAATTGAGTTCCGTTGCTACAAATTTAAGAGACATAAAGTCATATATAGAACATATTCAAAGTGCATCAAATTAAATTTAAACTAGCTACATCCAAATTATACTAAGAACAAGTCCTACAACCAAGTATATAATCCAATTTTGATTGCACAAATGGTTTGAAGAAGACGGTGCAGGAGGAGGAGGAGGAGGCAGTAATGGTGGTGGAGGGGGAGGAGATGGGGGAGGAGGTGATGGTGATGGTGGTGGTGGAGGAGGTTGAGAAGGAGGTGGAGGTGATGGTGATGGTGGCGGGGGAGAATGATAATGTGGAGGTGGAGGAGGAGGCTCATCATGATGAGGAGGATGTGGTGGCGGCGACGTTGGTGGTGGAGGAGAATCTTCATGAGGAGGAACAGGAGGTGGCGGAGGCGGCGTTTGGCAGAAATTATAACCATACCAAGTGTCATTGGGAATGAAAGTGTTGAAATTGAAAGTAACATGATGTTCTAAGTGTTGGGAATAGATTTGGACAGTTTGAGGCATCCAACCCTTAAAATTGGAACCACATCTTCTTAGGTATGCAAAACATATGTTTTGTGTGCATGGACCCTCTCTATGGAATGTGTCTGAGGCACATTGTCCAAATGTCTCTGATATTGGATAACCATCCAATCTTGGTGCAAATACCTGATCCAAAGAAACATACAAAATGGAATACTTTGAAATCACTCCAGCTTTGTTAACTAATTAAATGTATACATACATGTACAAATTTTCATGTTTTGAGGTTTTTTTTTTTTTATCACTTTGAATATGTTCATTACACCTAATCACTCATGAAGCTAGTTTAGATAACAACTTCCTAACTAATTAACTCATTAATCAATAATGTTCATACTAGTACTAGAAATGGCTTCAAAAAACAACAAATATTTAGTTTGGAATTGTATTATTTATTTATTTGTACATTATGTTCCACTAGGAGGTAGTTTATTGATATCAAACTCAATCTAAAGATGGAAAACAAAAATTCAAAGTTAAAGTGGAGTTAAATACCCAAATTCAAAGGCCAAAGAATGAGTGTGAATGAAGTTGATAAAGAGTTTAATATTAGAAATTTAAATAAATAAAATAAAATATCTTTCCTTGCTTTTGGTCTACCCTACCAAAACAGAGGAAATAGACCACTTTTCTGCCAAAAGTGAGCAATAGTGCTCTAAGTTAGATACATCATTTAGTTTCAGAAGCAAGTTTCCAACAATTCCATTAGCTATTAGCATTGCAGCAAGCTTCTAGCCAAGTTACTATTTATTAAAGAATTTAATTTTGATACACTAGTAATACTGTAAAAAAATTTTATATGTACATTTACTATATAATAACACATCAATAAAAATAATTATCTTTTCAAATTGATCATGTAAATAATCATAAAAAAACAGATTTTTAGAATTTTCGAGGTAAGTTTTAATACCATATCTAAATTCAAAAGTTTAAATAAACAAAAAATATTCATATAAATGATTATATAGGTGGAAATTCAGATGCAGTCGACTTCAGGTGAAGTTGATAACTAAGAGCCGTTAGATGATTTAACTGATTTGACTAAATTTTCATCTAATGGCTCTCAACTATTAACTTCACGAAGCCAACTGCACCTGAGTTTTCACCATATTTTATTTTAATAATTGAGTTTGGGTTCTTCGGAAACATTGCTATAACCACATGACATTTTTCTTTTCCAAAATAAAATAAACTAGTAAAGTTAGCATGTAATGAGCAACATATATAACACTGAATACCCATGATTCTGAGTTCAATTTCTGTTGTTCATACCTTATTATACCTCCTAGAGCAATATATAACTGAATATTTTAATAAGAATCCAATCTTTTAGCAGATTAAAATAAAATGAAGGGAAAAAAAGAAAAAAGAGAAAACCTGGTTGCCATGAGCATCTCCAAAGACAATACTAATCTGATCTGTAGTAAACTTTGGTGAAGAACAACTTGTATTTATTGTTACCAAAAAAAACGCACACACACACACAAATAAACAACATATAATTAATACATAGGAAATAACAAAAAAGAAGTCATTTTCTTGTTAATAAAACTTATATTTTTCCTATTTTTTATCTTTTTATTTTAATTTTATTGGGTTCCATGAAAACCCAGTTACCTGAATATAGCCAACACTGAAAGAATCATCAGCAGCATGAGGAATAATTTTGGACTCAGAGACTGAAAGTGCCAATCCAAAGGCAAAGAAGAGAAACAGAACAAGATGAGGAACAACAACAACTTCTTTCATATTCATCTTTTCTGATGAATAGGGTTGTTGTTGAGAGGAATTATAAAAGAAAATGGGATATGGTATGGGTTTGCATGCACAAAACTCAATGCATCTCCTTTAATAATGCAAATAGAAAAGCTGAAACATTGTCCAATGAACAAAGGGCAAATGTGACATTATCATTCTATAGCTTGTCAATTACTCACTCTTATTATTCATTATGATTTATGAATAAGTCTTGTGTTAGCCGTACATTTAGCATCTAAGCTAAAGTTTTTTACTTTTTACTTATTTGATACTACATACACTTTAACTTTACATGAAAATTGAAGCCTATAAATAGTAATTTCCCTTCTGCGTGTTGCACGAGCCATATCTGTTGTTAAATATCTTTTTTTTTTTAAATAGTTTTGCAATAAATTAATGTTTTTTTATGTCATAAAAGAAATTCAAACTCTGGTTAACAAAAGTTATGAATTTATTTGCTTTTTGAAAGTTTTATTATTATTTGTTAATTAAATAGTAGAGCAATAAAAAATGAAGTAGGTTTCTAGATATGATAACCCAATAAGCATCCATAATCTTTACAGCATGAAAAATGTCTTTTTATTGTTGGACCTAGAAATAAACTACACCAACCGTGAAAATAACTAATATTATATGTAAGGTCATTTTCTATTCATCAGATATTTGAAAGATAATTACCCTTTAGCCATACTATATGTCTAACTCGTGATTTCATCATTTGAACCGAATTTCATATACATCGCTTGTTGAAAAGAAGGGACACACATAAATGGTAGAAGCCATACACGTAGCCATACTTTAAGACTTTATATGAAAGAAGCAGAAAAAATCTCATTCCATCATGTGTAGTGTATTATTATAGCCCCTTATTAATACCTATTAATGCTCATTGAAAACCATACTATCGACATTATCGACATTATATTACTATTTTAGCACTTTATTTTATTAAGAACAAAAATATTATTTATACACTAAAATTAATTATTAACATCAATTATTATATATTTTTATATAATATATATATAATTTAATTTATTTTAAATGTATATTTTATATATTTCATACATATTTTATATTAATAATTAATTTTTATTACTGATTTTTGTGTATATTTAACGTAATTGCACCTAAAAAATGACAAAAGGACATGCCATCATTTGACAAGAAAAAAAACTACATCACAAGAGTTACTATATTTTTACTTAAGTTATTATTTTGGTTCATAAAATAAACTCATCACTATATATATAGTTGTAACATAAATTAAACTCATCACTCAAATATAAGATTATTTACCTGGTTGTCAAGTTGGACTGAGCCACTGAGGGTTCATTTCTTAAAAGAGGTAGAGGTAGTTGGCATTGGTAAAAGCCTCAAGACTCATGAATGGAGTAGAAGAATTTTTTGGGTGCTACAAAATGTCATTTTGTTTGAACTTTGAAGGGGAATCATTTACATAATTCGATGAAGAACACTAATTTCAAGAACATAAAAAGAGTTGACATGGGCTTGAATCATTAGACATTAAATATTGTTAAATATTTAAATGAAGTGTCTTAGCAGTAGTAATTTATTTCTGGGTGTACAAATAAGTATTTATCTAAAATAATTAGAAAATTTTAATTTTTTGTATTTTATACTTTACTTTTTTTTCTTGTAAAAAAAATTAAGTAGAGTATAAAAATAAAATTAATAAATATTTTTTATATTAATTAATAAGAATAATTTTTTCAATCATTAAAAATGTTTTAAATTAAAAATCAATTTTAATTATTTCTTAATCTATATACTACTATTTTTTATTTATTTATTTTTTGGACACGGTGAGAATCGGACAAATCCGGCCCACACCCGAAAGGTTACTACTATTTAAATTGGACACTATACTTATTATTTTTTTGGACAGGATAGTTATTCAAAAAGCCCAAAATGAGATGGTTGGGCCTAAGAATCACAAAAAATGGGTATGGGACCCGACCCGACCCAAAACACAGTGAGATGGAGCTGTGGTTGAGTGTGAGTGAGCTAGAAAGAA
Source organism: Arachis duranensis (assembly GCF_000817695.3). Lineage (NCBI taxonomy): Eukaryota > Viridiplantae > Streptophyta > Magnoliopsida > Fabales > Fabaceae > Arachis > Arachis duranensis. The sequence continues at coordinate 80,353,139 of NC_029776.3, forward strand.
AAACTAAGAAAAAACTCTGAAAACCCTAATCTTTGATCATGTATCGTTATCTCTTTCCAATTTGCCATGTCCGTGGATCTTCTCTCTTCGCACCCAAACCTTCACGGTCTGTTATCTCTGCCTTCTTCTCAGGACCGTTGCAAAACCACATCGGTAATTTCCTGGTTCTCTTTTTTGCTTTCAATTTTTAACCCATCCATGGATTATGGCATTTCGATCTTATTGGTTAGAAATTTTGCTTATTGATTAGTGGTTTAGGGTGAGTGTTCTGATTGGTTGGTGAATTGTGTGTTTGGAAGTTTATAACCCGAGTTGTTTGATATGGATTTGTGGAAAACGTTATGGTTATTGTGTTTTTAGGTGAAGTTTCAATTGTTATTTGTTATTGTCGAATTGGAATGCTCAAATGGTTGCAAATTGAAAATGGATGTCTTGGATCAGTTTCACAGTTTCAAAATTTGCAAGTGAAGGTTTAGTTTTTAGGCTAGTCACTAGTCATGAGTGTAATGGGGTCTTATTCAAAATTTTAATGCCGCAGAGCATGTTAGAGGATTTTCAACTGGTGAATCAGATCCTAATCGTCCCTTTTCGATGCGGGATAGATTAAATGAAAACTCGAGAGGTGGGAATGAAACTTTACCGGAGGCCATCCGGGATAGGGTGATGTGGAACACGAGTGGAAGTGGTGCTGGGAATGAGAGGAGTTTCAACCGTCAACCGGATAATCTTCCTTTTTTCATGCGGAATGGAGAGAACTCAAACTCAAGAGGTGCCAGTTATGCTCAGAATAGGAGGGGTTTTGGCCGGGATTCGGGTACTCGTCCTTTTTTTATGCGGGACAGGGAGAATCTAAATGTAAGCAATGAGAATGATGGTGGGACTGAGACTGAGAAGAGTTCCAGGCCTATGGATTTCGTGAGAGGGGTTATAGATGAAGATGGCCAGGATCATCTTCAGGCTTACAGTAATCAATTTGAGAAAGACGCCGATTTTGTTCATATAAAGATGCTGCGGAACAACACGTTTGTTACCGTAATAGATTCTAAAGGGAACATAAAGCTTAGCGGCTCCGTTGGTTCCGTGAAAGAGATGAAATCAGGGCAGAAGCTTGCTAGGTATGCTGCTGAGGCAACTTCAGAGGTTGTCGGGCGAAGGGCAAGGGGTTTGGGGTTGAAAGCTGTTGTTATGAAAGTGAACGGATTTACTCATTTCAGGAGAAAAAGGCAAGCAATAATGAGCTGGTTGGAGGGTTTTTTGGATTCTCGAGCGGACAAAAGTAGAAATCCGGTTGTTCACATTGAAGATACCACTAGAAAGCCTCATAATGGTTGTCGACTCCCAAAGAAAAGACGAATTTAGATTCGGTTAGTTTGATGGCTCAATAAAGAGTTTTTGTAGCAGTATGGGAAATGCTTTGTTGTTGTTCTCTTTATGTTGTTGATGGGCTATATCATTCTCAATTGAAGGTTATGGATCTGTTACTTGTTGATCTGTCTTTCTAGTTACTACCATTCCTTAGTTTTTACATGTGTGATTACATGACACCATATCTTGCATAATTCAGATTGATGAAAAGTTAACATGACTCTTTTTGGTAACAAGACTTTCTTTGATGATACTGTTGAAGCCATGTTATTTCTAACATTGAAATGCCAAGTTTGATTCATGAAAGTTCCACCAAAATTTTTACTTTTGAATCTTGGGGTGCAAGCAATAATTATGAATGGTTAGGTGACTACTCAACTAGATGTTGGTATTTTTCAAAGAAAATTTGAAGCTTAACAATGATTATCTATTTATCAAGCCTTGCAGTTAGAAGGAAGAGGACTTTAATGTTGATGGGTATTCCAAAAAGCATGATCATATCAAGTTATATATATTTATCATTGTCAGTCAAGTAATATATTCAATGCAGTATGTAGTTATCAACAAAAACGATGTGACAAATCTTATACGGGGTGGAAGTATTTCTAGTTTTGAACATCTTAGTCCTCGCTCGAAAGAAAGCAACAACGTGAAAAGTTTGACAATCATGATAACCTCAAAGGAAACTGAAAGAGATGCCTTGTCAAAACTTTGGACTATATTCATCATCGTAGGATTATTAGTGTCTTAAATGAAACTTGGTAATATATATTTTAGGAAGTTTAATTTTGATGCACTGACAATGGAAAATGTTTTGCATAGTCGTGCAATCATATCTGTTCTACGTAAATGTAAAAGGTAGTTATTTTTATTGATGTAGCATTATAGAATTGGATGCATGTGTAAAAATACATCAAAATTAAATTCTATTTTATATTCCCTTTACTTTTATTTAATCGCTATTGTACTAGTTTCTTCTAATTTATTGATGCACAAAACATGCAAATTTCGTAAGATTAGAAACAATGAAATAAATGAAAAATTAAATATAGTTGACTTGATAATGGGAAGCACAGTTTACACTAGTTAATTTTAGTGTGTGATGCTAAGTTCTGTGACATTAAGTTGTAACATGATTTTCTTAGAATATTACAAAGATAAAGGGTGTCAAATATTAGTAGATCTATACCTTCCTTTCTTTTGAAAGCAAAATGATATCAAAATTGAAAATTAGTCCAAAAGTGAGGGAAAAAACGAAAGAGAAAAGAGACGCAACCACCACAATGACAATAGAGTAGAATATGAATATATATGCAAACAAAAAGCATACTTTTCCAACTTCCTACTAAACCCTACGTTAGTTGGCAATTGAGAAAGGAAAACTACCAAACTAAATTAATGAAGGGAGAAAATAATACCTTACCTATTAAAAACACAAAAAGAAGTATATAATTCCAATTTCCAAACAGCTAAGGAAAGGGTTATTATTAACAAATATCCTTCTTTTCGGGATAAATAAAGACCCGAGTTCAAAATTTTGAAACATATTTTTGTGGAAAAAAAATAAAAATAAAAACATATAGCATTCATATATTATTATACGTTGAACAAGTCCGTGAACTACTTTGTTGAATTAAATATTTCGTAATGGTCATACATACTACATTAAGAAAAGTGACGTTTTGGACATGGCATCATTTTGATCTTTGGAGAGTCATGAATAAATTTTGAGATTTTGCTTATTTCATTAATAGAAAAATTATATCAATTAATACCCCTAATAAAAATTAGAGTAAAGAACATTTTTATCTCTGACCTTTTTTTTCGCGGACATTTTCGTCTTCAAAAAATGAAAAATGCATTAAAGTCCCTAACTCCTCAAAAACGTGGACATATATGTTCTTCCGTTGAATTCAGCCGTTTGCACTGGACGGAAAAGGATGAGCTGGCAGAGGTGGCGCTGAGGTGGCCGTAACGGAGGCCAGGTGGCCTGGAGCATTTCGTAACAGGACATATAAGTCCTTGGAGACGAAAACGACGCCGTTTTTGTAACCTCCCCCAATCCTGTATCGAATTTCTCTGCCTTTTGTTCTTCCTTCATCATTTTTCCCTTCCATTCTTCTTCCTTGGCCCCTGCCTCCATCACCGCCGCACAGCGGCGCCTCCCTCAGCCACCATCAATGCCGGCGACTTCCTCCTTCCTCTCTTTTGAGTAGCTGTTGGCCCTGTGAGCGATCCTCAATCTCATACCCATTAATGGATGCTTCCTAATCAGGACAACCTTTCTGGATAATGGATCTTCGATGCTACAAACATCAAAATAATCAGGGTAATCGGTTAATGAGACATTTGTGGTGTTGAGTTAAGAAATTAACTAAATAAATTAAGTGATGGCACACATTATTTTTGGGCAAAATAAATAATTAATTATAATTACATGTTACTAATTACTTATAAATTGTTGCAGGCCAAAATTTGAATTACAGCCCAAATGGAATGAAAAATAAAATAACCAAGCTGGTGGGTTGAAAAGAAAAAACAGAAGCTCAAAAGAAACAAAGTCAAAGAAATCAAAACGGGCCAAGCAAATCATATTCATACCCAAGCCCGAATTGAGTTCAGCAAGCTTTTTCCTTCTCACTTGCTTTCACAAACTCAACGTTACTTTTTTTCTGACCATGTCAAATCACAGAAGCAAGAGAAATTGCTTAGCTCCTAAGCTATTCAAAGAAGAGGAAAGAAAGAGAAGGTCAGGCAAGAAAGGCTGAAGTCAAATCAACAAGTTCAAGCCAAATCCGGTTTTTGGTAAAAGTAATCCATTTCCGTTTGCGTGCTCCATATCTTCTTTTCTACCTCCCAACACTCTGCAAGTCCGAAAATGGCACACAAGAGAAAGTTGTTTTCTGCCCTAATCTGCTGTGCATCCACGGTCTCAAACATGTCTTGGGGACCAAGTTGGTTTTCAAGGGCTCAGATCATGTTGACCTTTGGAAGATTTCTATGGTTGCTGCATTATGGCTTTCGGTCAAGATAAAGAAGTCAAAAGGAAAGTTTCTAATCTGAAGATTAAGGAGAAAAAGTGAATCTGTGGGTTGGTGAAGCTCAAGGCTCAAGGTGTTGACCTTGGAAGAAGAACCCAGCAACATGCAAGGAGAATAAAAGAAGACTTCTTGCTCATTCAGAACTAAGGAGAGAAAACCAGAGAGTGAGAACAGTGTTCTGTTAAGAAGTTCCTCTACTTGGATAATGCTTTCTTTCAAAGAAGCATTCGGCCAATACTAAAGAACTGCATCTAAGGTTTGCGAATCTGGTTTTGCACATAGCAAAGAGGCTGCTGATGAAGTCAATCTCCTTCATGTTTTACTGATTGTAATGAACTTTTCTAAGCTTATCTTTCTGTAATTTCTTGAGAGAAAAGGCATTGTGAGAAAGTTCAAGTAAAAGCCATGAGTGGAAAAAGGCTGAGTGATACACTTGAGAGAAAAGTCTAGAGTTATTTTCTGATTTCTTTAGGTTGGTTAAGTGTCTTGTATCTTGTACCTGGTTGGTATCCCTTTCTTAGTTGGGTTAGTACTAAGAGTGAGTAGTTAGGTGTTAGCATAGCCAATGTCAAGTTAGGTTAGAACTTGAGTGTGAAATTGGTGTATGTAATACTGTTAACTATAGTAAAATTCTTCCATAGTTGTGGAGGAGACTGGATGTAGGTTGCATAGCACAAGGCAACCGAACCAGAATACATGCTGGTGTTAGCTTTTCTCTTCTCTGATGAGTTCTGTTTTTTGATATTCATGAGACAAAAATAAATTGTCTCATAAATTTTCGCTGTTGTGATTCAAACAGAACCTGAATTGAAAGTTTGTTTAAAAGGGTAATAACTGCAACTAAAAGGAAGGCATAGATTCAACCCCCCCTTCTCTAAGCCTACCACAACCTTCATGTGGATATCCATTTCTTCTTTGTGTAGGCATAAAGCATGAGGTGTGAGCTTAACATGTGGAGGGAAGCCACGATCTTGTTGGAATTGCATGAAAATACAATGATACTTGTATATAAATTTGGTAGTTGTCATGGAAAGGTTGAGGGGTTCTTTCAACAGAGAAGCATTGTATAAGGAGAGGGATTTGAAAGTAGATGAAACTATTTCATTCTTGAAGGAAAGAGCCTGTTTAAAATCTTTGTCTTTAAGGATTGCATTCAACTATACTGACCAAAGGACAAAACGTCCAGCATAAACTTTTGTGCCATTCAACTATGTTCTATTTTAATAGAATGCTATAGCATTGCCTAATCCACTGGAATAAGGCTTAATTGTTTTTATCAACTGTGTTCAATTAAACCCTAATCTACTCAAATTGTGTAAACATAACCTACAGAAGAATTCTCAAATTATAGAAAAATTGCAACAGGTGAAGGGAGTGGACCAAGTCAAGCTGTAAGGGTCATATGTGTAGTTGAAATATTTAGTATGACAGTAGCAACATCACAACATCCTCTTCCCAATGCAGCAAACAAAACTTCTTTGAAATTCGGCAGCAACAAACAATGAATTCAACAGTCAATTATAGGTAGAGAGTGTAGATCAAATAATCAAGTCTCACTGAATCAAAATTGAAGTTCAATATGCATTAAGAACTCAGCATCACTAAGCAAGAACAAAAACAAGTAACATGAGCCATAATCAAGCATAGTAAAAACCAAGTAGCACAATCAACATAAGTACAGCACAATGTCTTGAAATACAACACAGAGAACAAAAACAGCAGATTCAAGTAGCAATTCTCATCGAGTTCAACAATTATATCAAAAGTAAGCTACATGAAACCTAACAAAAGTGCATCATTGAATCAAAGGAATTAGCTCATTTTAAAACAGAGATGTGGCATCAGACAGCAAAATGAGCACATAAGAGTTCATTGTTAACCAAAACAGGCAATGAGAATTTACACACCAGCAGTGTAAAACATCAGTCTCAGCAATTTCCATTAACCAACCCTAATCCTAACAACTCAAGAACAATTGAACAAATTAAATATAATGAACTATAAACAGTGATTGCATAGAGAGCAGCATTAAGCAAGCAAGACCTAATCCACTATCCACGCCAGATTCTCTAATCTAACCAAATTAAAATTAGCTAAACAAAACTAACTAAACAATATTAATTAACTAATTGCAATATCAGAGTAAATTAAACAGAAAGAAAGAAGACCTGGGAAGCACATGGGTGGTAAGGAGAGAGAGAGAGGAAATGATGGTTGGGCCCTAGTAGCGACGGTGGTGCACCAGTAGAGAGGCGGCGGCAGTGGGTCGCCGAGAAGGTTGTCGCGGACGAACGGTGGGTGGAAGGAGGGTGAGAAGAAAGAGAAATTAATGGGAATAAGGGAGTGAGAAAGGGAAGAAGACGCGAAAAGAGAGGAAGGAAGGGGTCGTTGGCGTTGATGGTGGCTGAAGGAGGCGCCGCTGTGCGGCGGTGATGGAGACAGGGGCAAGGAAGAAGAATGGAAGGGAAAAGGACGAAGAAAGAAGAAAAGGCAGAGAAATTCAAAACAGGATTGGGGGAGGTTACAAAAATCGCGTCGTTTTTGTCTTCAGGGACTTATATGTCCTGTTACGAAATGCTCCATGTCACCTGGCCTTCGTTACGGCCATCTCAGTGCCACCTCTGCCAGATCAGATTTTTCCGTTCCGTCCAAACGCCTGAATTTGACGAAAGGATTGAAATGTCCACGTTTTTGGGGGTGGATGACTTGAATATATTTTCCATTTCTTAAAAACGAAAATATCCGCGAAAAAAAAGGTCAAACAAAAATGTCCTTTACTCTAAAAATTATGAAGCAACCAATTGATGAAAAGTTATTCCAAAAAAAAGTAATAATTAACTAATTAAAATTTTAGATAATTAGCCCATAACTTTTTATATATAAAAAAGTTTTCAAATATATTAATATACAGGTGTTTTAATAAATGTTAACCAGTTGATGTTTATATAATTAAACAAACTAAAAATTCTAGTTAATTTTGTTAAATATTTAAATCTAGGCCAAAATTTTAGGTTCATGAACACAAACATCAAATCAAAGTTATGAGAGAGTGAAGAGAATACCGATCAAAGGAATTGAATTATTCTGTCAAACTAATTTCATTTCCAATTATTTTTACTTTGTAATTTTTAACTATCCATTTAATAATTTTTTTAATTTATTATGTGTGGAATTATTACATATGATAGTGACAGATAATTAGATAGTCCAATGTAGAATTAGTGAACATTAATTAGTTACACACGAAAATGCTTCCCAAATTACAGAAAAGTCCCTCTAAAGTCTAACAAATTAAAATACATAAAAATTCCAAAAAAGAAAAAAGAAAATAATAATGGGAATGCAACTAACTTGAAGAAACCACCATCTCTCCCCATTTTCCTTCTCTATTCACTTCTCACTCTTTTTTCTTTGTAATCGAAATTCCCGGGAAAACCGCAAAGCTCGAAGCTTTCGCAGCTCGCAGTAACGACGAAGGAGATGGTGATTTTTGCCCCCAAGAAATGGGGGATTTTTGGGTTGTGGTGTTGCGTTCTCCTTCTCGCGATCTGTGCTAGGGTTTGTTCGCCAGTCAGATCCGACAAGGAAACAAGGGAGAGGTTCTACGGGAACATGCCCAACTCTTCTGCCCCTGAATCCAACGATGGAACCATTGCCAAGATGTTTGATCGCGTTCTCGAGAAGGAGTTCTCTGAGAATGAACAACCTGAAGGTTTTTATCTTATTTCTTGTTTCTCTGATTTTGCATTTAAAGTTTTTCTTTCGGTTTGTCTTCCGAGAAATTAGCTTGATGGGGTAGTTAAAGTTTGCAACTTTGCTAGTGTTTTGGTGTTGGTCGTTGGGTTTTGGAGTTCTGAAATATTGAAAACAGCTGCTTGTGGAATCAGCTGAATTTGCAAATAGTAAATGATGCATTGTTGGAAGAGGGTGTCTTTGGAATTTTGCATAGAAGAAAATGTGGTAAGCTTGAGAAGCTCCTTGGTAGTTTTTAGTGCATTGGAGTTGGAAAAAGAGCTAAGCATGTGCAGTGGAGATAGGAGTGTGTTGATGAATTTAGCTGTTCTTTGCTCAGTTTTAGTGGATTCCTGGTGAGGTGCTAAATCTTTGAGCTCTTTAGGTTGCATTAACGTTGTAATAGTGTGTACATCTGATGGATCATGATAAATTGCGAAGTTTGAACCAGAATAGTATTGCCCCAAGTTTGTGAAGCCACCAGTGATGGTATTCTCATACTTCTTTTCCATCTTTGACAGGAAATGATAAGAGCAGCTTCAATAGCAGTGTAGCTGATCAACAGGTAGATCTGATACTGTGGTCTTTAATAGTTATGTTAAAGTGGATTTTGTAAGCTGCCAACAAAAATGTTGTTTCTTTATGTATAAAAAGATGCCAAAATATATCCTTGTCAACATCAAATAATATTATAGAACAGAAATGAACCTGCATTGGGCATCTCTATTTTCTCTTTTAAATTCTCAAACGTTCAATCGGTTGTATGAAAATTCATCACTTTGATTAAGGAGTGATGGACTGCTCATGCTATTTATAAATGTTAAGATGATGTCTTTCATTCTATTTAGGGTATTTTCTATTCCTCTATTATATTATATGCATGCATAACTCCACCGTTGATGTTTCTGATTTCTCCTATTTTTTGTCTTGATGAAGCCCTCAAATATTTTACTCTTTTGCCGATAACTACTACTTCTTGCTCTTGGATTATTTTCATAGTTTAATTTCTGCTTGAGCTGCTCTTTCTATTAGGATTATTCCAAAGTTATTTTCTTTATATAAGTATCATTTTTTACGATCTGGTCTTGTTTTGTAGGCTGTGTTGGAGACTGTAGCTAAAATTACTCATGATAAAACGAAGAAAAATGATACACATGAGGGAAAGTATGGTCTTTTTTCCCCTGTTACAACTTACAATAGATAGCTACGTGTTATATCCTTCATTTACCCAGTAATTCTCTCATCATCTTTTAATGATTATTTTTTGCAGTTTCACAAGACCATTTCAGCTTCAAGATGTATTCTCCCTCGAGAATGAAGATTCTGAAGACGTGACAACCTTGATTGACAAAAAGGTGCACAATTTTTTTTCCGGATGCATAAAAGGTGCACTATAGTATCATGTGAAGGCTCAATGATTGCTCTTCATTGTTCTGATAACTATTTTGTTTTGTGTTTCCTGCTTACATATTTATGCCACTTCATGGCAGGACAATGTCTTTGTGATGTCAAACAAGAAATCCAAATATCCCGTGCTTCAAGTGGATTTGAGGTTGATATCTACTATGACTTTATTATTTTAAACTGTGGTTACCTTTCAGTGAATCCTAGTAATTTCTATTATCAATGGATACGCATTGGATTTCAGAGGCTAGCAGATTTCCAGAAATTATATTTCCTTTTTGTTTCCTTATTTGTGATACCCTTATTGATGATGATAAGTTGAACATATTATGTTCTCATACCTATCTTTTTTTTTTTTGTAATTTTTGAAATCCTTTTATCTGGCTTTCCTATTTATTTTCTATCATGATGTGTGATTGTTGTTCATTCATGCAGGCTAATATCGGATTTAGTGGTTCTCATAGTTTCTGCAGCCATTGGTGGAATTATCTTTTCCTGTTTGGGACAACCGGTTTGTAACTGTTACTATTACTCATTGTGGCATTTTGTGACTTTTATGCAATTTCATTGACAATAAGTGTTTTTTTTTAGTGGTCTTCTGCAATAAGTTATGTTGAGTATTGGATTTCATCTGCTTTTCTTTAGGTTATTGTGGGCTACCTTCTTGCTGGCTCCCTTATTGGACCAGGAGGTTTGAAATTCATTAGTGAAATGGTACAGGTATGTTGTTCTCAACAACTCACTATCATTTTTGCTGAAGCAAGCTGTGTCCTGTAATTTTTTGTCAATCGTTTTGCACTGGATAAACCTTTTCTCCTCACATTTTATATAGGTTGAAACTGTTGCACAATTTGGGGTTGTATTTCTTCTCTTTGCATTGGGTCTGGAGTTTTCCTTGGCAAAGGTTTGCTATTCATGTCTTATTGATAGTATTTCACATATTTTGACCCTAGGTTATCTCAACTCAACTCATGATTTTAAAGATTAAAATGGAAATATTGTTATCCTTGCCAAAGGCTATCAATTAGGGGTTGCAAAATATTGATAAATTTTCATTTTCTAAAGAGCAGCTGTTCTGAAATTTGTATCCATGCAGTTAAAAGCTGTTGGACCTGTTGCTGTTTTAGGAGGTCTTCTTCAAATTGCTATTTTCATGGTTCTTTGTGGCATTCTTTCCAAGGTATGGTGCTGAGTGTATATGTTATGGTCTTCAATAGAATTAAGGATTTATGGTTGAGTAGAGATGGGTTCTGAACATCATTTTCCACTTGATTTGCAGATATTTGGAGCCAAATTGTCTGAAGGTGTTTTCGTTGGCTCATTTCTCTCCATGTCATCCACAGCAGTGGTATGTTTTCCCTGTTTCTCCAAACAAAAAAACACTGTATATATCCCCTTTCTTTTACAAAAAAGAAAAACCTGGTGCTTTGTGAATTCTGACATGACACATTTACTTTCACTTTTAACCAGGTCATAAAGTTTTTGGTGGATCGGAATACTAATAATGCTCTTCATGTTCAAGTTACCATTGGGACTCTTATTTTTCAGGTATCTTTCTTGTTGATGTTAAATGGTAACTTGTTAGATTTTCATAAAGTAATGTCTAAGGATTGACTTGTCTGTTTATTGGTCCTTGTTCAACATGTGTATATCCAGGATTGCACTGTGGGTTTACTATTTGCGCTGCTTCCAGTTTTGGGTGGCAGCAGTGGTCTTCTACAAGGATTTTTTTCAATGGGAAAACTGTAAGTCTCTTCGTATGCAATCCTTTCTCTGGTTCCTTTGTATCATTTCATAAAGCGCCTTTCTGATTAATGATCAAGAACTATTTGTTCTGTTAATCAGTTAATGCAAGCTAATTGACTCTAATAATGCTGCTATATTTCTCTACTAGTTTCCACTTTCGAGAGTTCTTGAAGGCCTAAACTTAAGGGCACGATTTTTTCCATACAAGTTCTCATCCAAATAAACTTTAATATACCAACTCTAACATATATTTAACACTATCTTCTAAAGTGGATAAATGACACCAGTGTAACAACTGTAATTTGTGGGAAAACTGTATCGAGCAGAAAATTTTACTTGTGAACTTGAGGAAACACTGAAATGTTTTTCCATACAAGTCCTTGTCCAAATAAACATTAATATATCGGCTCCAAGATATATTTAACACTATTTTCAGGTCCTCTTTTTAGGGGTTTTTTATGATATTTTTTTTTTGGACGGGGGGAAGGGTCATATATGATCATTTATATTATTGAATATATCTAATTGTTTTTTTTTTATAACTTCAGGATGCTAATGCTGTCCTTGTATCTTACTGCTACTTCTGTCGTGTCTTGGTCATTTGTTCCTCGCTTTCTTAAACTGATGATGCAGCTCTCATCTCAGGTAAGGGTAATTCATATTTGTTTCAGAGTTTTACTTCCACTTTCTTGCCTCCGATAGCAATTTTCATGAGCTTCCTTTCCTTTCCAGACAAATGAACTTTATCAGCTAGCTGCTGTTGCTTTCTGCTTACTCTCTGCATGGGTAAGAAAACCGTATACTAAGTTTTCCTTTAGTTATGTGCCATTCCATATTGCTTTTCCAAAACAATTCAAAGCCTAATGGCCTTGTCTACATCTGTGTTATATGCAGTTTGGTGGATTAAACAATTAGTTATGATGCTGTGCATTTTGTTAACTTTATTTAATATCTTTCCAGTGCAGTGATAAGCTCGGCCTTAGTCTTGAGCTGGGTTCATTTATGGCTGGTGTGATGGTTTCTACAACAGATTTTGCTCAACATACTTTGGATCAGGTATCATTCTCATGTTTATTTACTTTTTCTGAATTGTGAAGTTCATTGCAGTTGTCTGATTATGCTTTCATATTATATATAGGTGGAACCAATTCGAAACCTATTTGCAGCTCTTTTCCTCTCGAGTATCGGAATGCTTATACATGTGCAATTTCTTTGGAACCATGTTGATATCTTGCTGGCATCTGTTATTCTGGTTATAGTCGTTAAGACAGCCGTTGTTGCAATAGTTACAAAGGCATTTGGATATAGCATTAGAACGTCATTTCTTGTAAGTTAACATTGTCAACTTCCATATGCTCTATTGGTTAACTATAATTACTTAAATACCATGATATGCTGAACACTGAATAGCTGTCTTAATGACAACGCAGGTTGGTATTTCGCTTGCTCAGATTGGAGAATTCGCTTTTGTTCTCCTCAGTCGTGCTTCAAATCTCAATCTTGTTGAGGTGTCTGCGCTCTCTCTCCTATGCTTTTTTCCCCTCTCATTAATGTCGTCCCTCTCTCTCTCTCTCTCTCTCTCTC
>NC_029776.3:80366089-80422091 GCF_000817695.3 Arachis duranensis
AATATTTCAGGGGAAAATGTATCTTCTTCTTCTGGGAACGACGGCTTTCAGTCTGGTAAATTTCATTTGCACCTAGAAGCTCCATACTAATCTTCCTTTTACAAGTTTATACTTATTGTTAAAATGCCTCAGGTTACCACCCCACTACTTTTTAAGTTGATACCTCTTGTCATGAATCTCGGTGTTCTCATGCGCTGGTTCCCCTCCGAAAATACCACACCGAACGAGGTTTTCTCTCTCTCTCTCTCTCTCTCTCTCTCTCTCTCTCTCTCTCTCTCTCACACACACACACACACACACACACACACACACACATATTTAGACCTTGGTGTTGCTAACGAATATAATCCGTTTTCAACCCTTAACAGGCAAAAGCTTCAATGAGCGAAACAGACAGAATGTTGTGACTAGTGGCTCATCTCTTTTTCATTGACCTTAAATAATGTATTGGAGGCAAGCATCTATTCTTTGGTGACTAATGAAATCAGGATTTCAATGTGTTACCCCTCAAGAGCTCCATGATATGATAAGCTTCACAGACAAACCATTATATTCACTTCCACTAAAACACAGTGGAAGAAGATTTGATGTACATAGGAATATAAATTTTGTATTCTTTGAGGAAGATGTATATAGGTAATCACAGGCCAGTCTTGTTTGTTGCTTACACTGATCTGCTTACATCATACCCTGGTTAGCCTATATTTGCTGCCATGAATTGCTGCAGCTGAAATGATTCAACAAATTGTTTAGAAAAGAATTCAGCCTGTAACTTTTTTCTGTTTGAAGGTTTTTCTGTAACATGTAAGGACCCGAATGAAGATCTTGGTTAATAGTTACCGACCATTATTTCAAATTATTGGTGCTGTAGTTTAGCTAGGGTTTTGGTCATTAGGGTCTTGTAAAACAATCCAACTATGCATACACCCTTTATTATAGACATTGTTTTTATACTAATATTTTATTAACAATCAACATGTATTTTTTTTTTTGGTTAATTGAAAAACAATCTAAATATACAATTGATTAATAACAATCGTATTTTTATACAGGTGTCGAAAGTGTTTGGTGTTCTAATACCTTTGATGACATAAGATTTTTACTTTTCCAGTGCTTTTTTTTAAAGTGTAAAAATGGAATGCTGCAGCACGTTGGAAAAAGAAGTCAAGAATTTCTATGAAATGACACTCAATTAAGACTCTAATAAACAACAAATAATATGAAATATTGTACTTAATTTGTACTTGTATACCAGTTCCTTGCATGCCGTTTAACTAACTGCAACATAATTAACTTCCATTCTGAATTTGTGGTTCCTATACTTTGACAATTACAGTTTTACATAACTCATGTAAGTTGTGATGCTAACTATTTTCTGTTATATTGTTCATTTGTGCTCATATTAGATATTAGTATTACAAACACACTGCTTATAATAGGGCACAGGATTCGGTGGTCCAGAAACCTTTGGACCACTTAGTGGTCCAAGTAGAAAATATGTTTTTAGGGTTTTTTTATCAATTGTTTCGATTGAAAGTTGTAAGGTAGAATGGTAAAAAGCTTATACCAATCGATTGTTTATACTTTCCAATCGAATGAATGCCTCAGAACAATCGATTGAATTCACGAAAACAACATAGATTTGCCAAATACAATCGATTGGAAAGTGATGACATTGAAGTTTTTGCCAAATTCAATCGATTGGTAATATAATCCAATCGATTGGAAGGCCAATTTCAATCGATTGGTAATGGTATATAAAATTAATTTATAGATTGGTAATTTATAAAATTAATTTTGCCGATCAATAGTACCTTTTGCTTTTATTCAAGTAAGGCAGAGTAAAAAATACAAAGAACAAAACTAATCTTTTCTAACCAAAAAAAAATAACTAATGACATGATATTTAAAACAAATGTGGGGACATAATACACAAAGAAAAATCCAATAATTTTCTCTCTAGCATTTACTAATTATAACTCATAACTCTTAGTAAAATGATATGCATAAACTTAAGATCAAGCTACCTATTAATACTATTCTTGTAAAAGTAAAAAAAAATCCAACAAAACTATTTGCAAACAAGTTGTCATACTAATCCTAATATAAAAATTAGTTAATAAAAAACGCATTTAAGCCAAGGAGAGAAATTTATTACGCATATAAGCCAAACAAGAATCTGATGCAAGAATCAGCCAAAGCACACTTTAATGTAATTCGAAACAACTTTATTCGAATTACATTCCTTAATAATTCGAATCAATACAGCTCCAATTATTTCCAACCATTGCATACAAGTAATTCGAATCAACTTAGAACGAATTATAAAAGCATAATTCGAATTGTGTCAATTCGAATTAGTAGGAACACGTGAGTAGGAGGAAGTTCGAATCAAATTTATTCGAATTACTCACATTTCGAATCAAATGGTAATTCGAATTACACATTGTACAATAAGATATTAGAAAAAATACTATATAATATAAAAAAATATACTAAAAGAAGTATAAAACAAGATTATAGTAAATTAATTTTAGTATAAAATTATTAAATATAAATTAATTTTAACTCCTATTAATACATTGAATTAAAAATAACATATAAAAATGTACTTGTATTTATTAAATTTTAATAACATATAAAAATTTAATGACTTTTTAAATATTTTTTATTAATAGGAGTACATTTTTATATACTTTAAATACTTTATATAAAAATGTACTTATATTTATCATACAAAAATAAAGTGTTGTGCCAATATAATAACATTATAATATTTTAAATCAATTTTTTTCTAGGATTTTAGATTAAAAGCAGCACATGAAAAAACATTATTGGTATTTTAAAGCTAACTTAATTAAAAAAGATAGAACTGTATTTTTTAGGATTTTATGTACATAATTAGGCTAATTTTTTTTAATATTGATCAAAGATGTGTGTTACACTATGTTATTTGGTTTCAACTAAGTTTTACTCTACTATAAATTTTTTTTTACTTTTCATAAGACACAAATCTAAAGAATTTTATAAATTAATTTAAAAGAAAATATCATTGACGTTTTATAAATTTTATGTACCATTACCAATCGATTGAAATTGGCAAATTACAACTTTCAATCGATTGTTTTGTGATATAGTGTAAACCAATTCGATTGAGTTATCATTCAATCGATTGTTTTGAAAAACCAATCGATTGAATTTCAAGGAAACACGATTTGGAAGCCATGGACGAACGTAACGAGATCAAAGTTAATTTTTTAATCAATTGGAATTATTAGGATGAATGGAGGATATAATTGGTTGTTATTTTTGTATTTGATTGTTAATAAATATAATTGATAATTGATAAAATAATAATTTATAAAATAAAAAACTATTTTTATAATTAAATAAAATATATGGGGTTGATTTGTAATTAAAATTAGTTCAAAAACTACGTAACAATTGATAAAAAAACTCTAAAAACATGTTTTCTACTTGGACCACTAAGTGGTCCAAAGGTTCCTGGACCACCAAATCCTGTGCCTTATAATAGTGCAAAGTAAACATAAAATCAAGACATTCTGTCTATGTTCGCTCTACACTCCGCACCCAAACGTTAACTAATCTTTTTTATTCGGTGACAAATACAAATTGACACATTATCAACTGTTTCTTTGGTATTAGAAGGAGCAAGAGTATCAACTGCTTATCAAATTGACACATTATCAACTGTTATAACTGTAAAAAGTATCATTGATGTGAACGTATCATACGGCATCCAATTTGTAGGCCATGTATTACAAAATTGTAGGCAAAATGTTGTCATTTTAATTGTCTCCATACTCTCACATGCCACATACACCACCATTTTTGTGTCTATATTGTTATATGCCCAACCCTGTTGACTATTAACAAGTAATATCCACCATCTATTTCACATTATTTTAGACTTTTTCCACTATTACACTTTACATTTTAATTTAGATGGTTAGAGACTTGAGTATTGTATGTGCCAAAATGTACCACATTACCCTTTTATGTGTCTTGTTTTTTGTTTTGGCTTTTCAAGTTTCTTTATACATAAATTTAACTGTTAAAAAAGAAATGGACAAGTTACAAAAATTTCAATATGATCTCATTGTATTACAATGCATTGCATGTATTAGGCTGCAATACATCATGGAAGTCTATCCCTCTCTAAACAATCTCATCCAGTAGTAATACTATCCTTTGTTAATTACTACTGGTTAGCAAATAAGGGCCCCATTGGAATTGTTCTTCCAATATTACTTACAATTGAAGTTTCCATCATAGAGGGGATATATATTTTTGTAACTTTAGCAAATGTTTCAAGAGAATTTAAGCATCAATCAGGAGAACCAACACCACATTTTCATCTAATGTCCGAGTTCCTGTGTCAAAGACAAGATTATTGTGAAATTCACATAGTATCTAGCTTACCAAAGGATGCAACTACAAAACAAACTAATGCAAAGTAAGTTTAGATTTAATTTGGTTCTACTTACCACCATATAGGCCTGCTGCGTTATGAGGACGCATCGATACTGCTTTCCACAGGTTGCTTCTTTGGCCGGTTTCTTGTACTAGTTAAATGTCAAGATACAATAAGAGACTTGCATATAAACAAAACTGTTATTAAAATCAAGACTAGGTATAGAATTGAGCAGGTAACTAATTGCATACCTCGTATTCTTGGTGCAAGGATCCAGGTCTATTCTCCTTCAAGCCCTGCAATATAACAATAGGAATCACCATGCCTTTACCCACTCAAAAGAATCTTAAGTTGTTATATGAGTGCTAAGATAGCTGAACCTAGGAAATTGGCTGCACCTTAGATGGCAGTTTTGCAGGTTTTTTCACATCAGAAACCAGGGACAGCTGCAAATCAGACTCAAATATTAGCTAAATATGTACCAATGAAAGTATGGATCATATTAACATTGGAGAAATGGAATACAGTTTGTAAGTACCTTGCTAAGTAAATCTGTAGGTGGTTCATAATTAAGTCTCTTGTCATTTGGTTCCTATAAAAACAATACAAAGAAAAAGGGGGTAGGAATTCAAATAAGAAACATACGCAGAATGATTCATTCACATCTCAAATACAAGCATAAGATTAGTACATTACCAGTGGATATACTTTGATACTTCGGAAGACACCTCTTTCACCTTTGTTCGATCGTTGCTAATAAAAGCACCACACCCAGTTATAATCAATCAATTTATTTTACTAACAAATAAAACATGAAAAATTGAACCTATTCTAAAATCAGTTTTACAAACCGCATCCTCAGGCTTTCCTCTGGGTTTGTTAGTCATTCCACATTTCTCCTGCCTTGAGCCATCGCTAGAGTTTGTCCTAGAAGAGTAATATAACCAGATAACAGATTATAATTGCTCACTTATATGCAAAGATAATGCATGAATTAGCCGCATATCGTATCTGTAATTGTAATACTAATATTCTACCATGCAATTCTAAATGTTTATACCTTCGGTGTTCCCTTGTATTGGTGTTAGAACTTCTATTCAAAACTCCCTCACCCTACAATAGAGAAGCCATTAACCTTATTTGTTGGGCAAAAAGAGTTGCTTGAACATACTAACTAATTCATCCTACTTTAGTGAAGTAGAAGCAGAAGCAGATAGTTCAAACTTCAAAGGCTACAATTACTAAAGCATATTTCTAGGGGACTAGCATTGCTGGCAGTTTGTTGTATTACCTACTGTGATGTTTCGGGAAGAAAGTAAAATTTGGAACAATTATGAGTTCCTTCATTGCATTTAATTAAAAATAATGAATCGGAAAGCATACAACAGCATTTTTCAAAAGAAAATATTACATTAGCTTCTTTTGCTCGCTGTGTTTTCTTATTTTGTACGGATTGTGCTGGAGCCTGCAAAATCTGGTATGTCCAAAAAAATTATAATTGACAAAACAGCTATATACGCAAATTGACTATGATTAAGCACTTGTGATTTATTCAAGAAGTATAAACTGAAGGTACCTACCTTTTTATTCAAGGGACGTGCTATAAGTGACGATTTTGTATTTTCACGGGATTCAGCATCAGTTATTTGCCTATTAAAAAGCCACATCACCCAACAATTCAGCATGTATTTCGAAACCATTGGATACTATAATCTGAGTGTAGTAGTAGTAGTAGTTGGTATACTTGTGTCTTTGTGCCCTCACGGCTGTTTCCAGAACTGGTTCTTTAGGAATAGTTGCTTTCGGTCTAGAAGCTGCACTCACTCCAGAAGGATCTTTCTGCACCACAGTTCAAAATCACACATAAATTGATCTTGTATACTGAACTGTTAAGTATTGCACAACCGAATATTATACATGATGAAAAACTGGTTACCTCGGTTTTCTTATGTGCAAAAAGTGCTTGATGTTTCAGATGAGCAGCCTGTTGCAATAATAAATAATTAAGTCTAACATCAACAACAATAATGTGGACTTTTTTATTTTCTATATTTTTTTATGACAGAAACTTGCTCAATCTAGCAGTTCAGCCGAAAATAGTCCACTGAAATTATTTGCATGCTATTGTTCTAGCATTTTAAGAAACAAGGAAATCTAATTTTTTGATTATTTATTTATTTTTTTTAAATTGATGAACATTGAAAACCATATTTGAGAGAAATGCAAACCTGAAACTAAAGGCAACATCAATGTTCTGATTTTGTTAGGAGACATGGTACATATAATTTTTAAACATCAAGTTATTTGAAACTGGAAGGATATATAAATAACTAGGCACCAAATATTCAGATAAACTTAGATACCTTTTTTATGTAACCGGCTTCAAGCTTCTGTCTCTTGGATAATAGGCTATCATTTGGAGAAGAATCCTGACTCTTAATCCTGCTTAGTTTAAGGGAAAAAAGACTAAGAATTAAAGGTGAAAAAAGGAAAACAAGTTAACCACAATCTTACAAAGAAGGAAAGAAAACAAAAATAGACATAGTAATAATCATATAGTAAGATATAACTGATGGACCTGCAAGATTGATTGCATGTAACTTCAGTAACATTCTTCTGCTTGGCCAAATTACTTGCTGTTGGCTTCATGAAAGATGAAACTTTCGATTTCGATGATCCACTTGAATTGCTGCAGGTAGGCCTTGTTTCTGAAAACAAGCATGTATTCAGTTACAATTGCAATCGCAAAACCAAATGCTAAACACTTATGGGAAAAGAAAAAGAGAACAATTAAGATAGGAAGAGTTTAGGGGGCCAGCAATTTTATTGCATTTTGGCCAGCATGTAACCAGCAGAAAAAAGTGAGTCATTGGATGAAATCTCACACCATCAAATCATCATTAATGGCTAGTTGATGGCTACCAATCACAAATGTTGTTGGCCCCCTAGCATTGCTCATTAAGATATTCTTGACGTTGATCAAGAATCAGAAATTATCAATTACCAATCTATATGCAATAAAAGAAAAAAATTTTCCAGATTCAGTGTGCCAATTTCAACCACGTTTATCGATTGCATGAAAATCCGGTAAATTGTGAAATTGCAAAAAACAAAAGAGGGGAAAAGAACTGTACCTTTGCCATTATTGGCTGGAGCTTTTGAAACATCTGCACAGGGGTTTCTCCATTTAAACTTCAGCAAAAATGCTACAAAACAACGAAAAATTTCTATTATATTCAAAATTTTCTTTCTGAAACATACAATTTGCAATGAAAACAGAAAAAATCTACGAAACAAAAACATCACGATTCACAAAAAAAGGATCATATTCAATGAAATCCTTACGTGAAGGTTCATGGCTCTGAGCGGTTTCGAACCACTGCTCTGCTTCAGCATCATCAAAAAGCGTCTCGGGACGTAAGAAATCGCAGAATTGAGGAGCATCAAACTCGTAAACGGGATCGATTTCATCCTCTTCTAGGCACGCGTATTCGACCTCGATCTCCTCGAACTCCTCAAACTCTTCTTCCATCATTCTCTCTCTGTTTCAGAGGCTAGTAGCTACAATTTCCGTGTTTTCCGCAATGGAATCTCCGTTTTCTCACCGTAATTGAAGAAGACGAAGAACCTCAACGAATAAGGGGGTAAAAAGCAATGAAGCAAACAAAAATAAAATAATAATAATAATAACGAATGAATGAATGAATGAATAAAATTGAATTGAATTGAATTGAATGGGAGGGAGAGAGAGAGAATGCGGTTGAATTGGGGATTCGACACGAACCAGAAAGAATCCGCGTTGAAGTTACAGAGTCGAATCCCGTCCCCGCTTCTCTCTCTTTTTCTCGTTTGAGGGAAAATAACTCTGTTCGTTAATCCGTTTTCCCGGAAAAACGAAGAGGTTGAGGTTGGGACGTTAATTTATAATAAGCTTGATCTTAGTCAATTAAATTAATTAATTAGTATATATATTTGGTTCTGTGTGTTCTTTTATTTGGAATGAGTGGAAATGAAAGAGGAAATGGATGAATGAAGTGTTAATGTCGGAGAGATTGGCGAAGATTTCGTTGCGAGAGAGAGAGTTTGTTTGGCGCCCAATTTAGACACACATGCTTACCATTTTTTGAATTTTTCATCGCATCGTATATTAATATGTTCCGATAGTCAATCATTATTTTACCACTAATCCCTTCATCTACTAAATCCTTAAAAAAAATAAAAAATTAAGTATACGTAAAATTGATAATTAAAAATTATTAAATAATTTAATGTGATGATTGGGTAAAATGATTTAATATGATTATGTGAGTGTATCAAAATTAATTTTTGTTATATTTGTTATTAACACCTAGTAATAATTCACTACTATGACTTTAATTGGATTAGACAATATTAGTTGATAATTATCAGAACCAAGTTGTAATTAATAAAGCATAAATTTTAAAAATAAAATAATAATTAGACACGTTATAGTTTTAGATAAATTGAACTTATTATATTTACTCTTATTAGTTTATTAAATATATCATATTATTTAATGTAGTATTAAATTTGACAAACCAATTTATACATTTTATTTATTTTTATTTTGCAATTATTTTAAAAGTTAAATATACCATATAAGAATCGTCGTTAAATTTCATAATTTAATAAGTGGAGTAAGAATAATTTTACAAGAGGAAAATTGATAGATTGTGTTTTATTTAACATACATATGTTGCATTTTTTTTATTTTAATTTCTTGCTGTCTTATTTCTGTAGACAAAAGTCGAAAGAACATTTCTTACTGAACCTCATTAATAATGTAATATTTAACTGTAATATATTCAGTTGTCATCTACCTAACCTACAGATTTGTGTTTAATTAATATACCTTTAGAAGTTGAAACTTTGCTACATAGATATGCTCAATCTCATTGACTTTATTCTGAAAGGATTGCTACTATTCACTGCATACATGCATGTATATATATAACATGTGGTTCATATATATTATTCAAATAATTTCAAATATTTCTTAAACATCGACGTTCTAATCATTTTAATTATAAAATATATATAGTATTAAAATTGATAAATAAAATTATTAGAATATTTAATTTTTTTAATATTATTATTGATTAACTGGATGCGTATGGAATATGACGATCGATGATCATGTGTGTGCTTGATATACCTGTCCTTGTTTTTCATTTATTTACTAATTATTATTATTATTATTATTATTATTATTATTATTATGGCATCTTTAGGTTAATAGATTTTATATCTCGTATATATATAGTTATATTATTGCATAATAAGAAAATTGAAAATAGTAAAGATCTGAAAATGTATGATATCTTTAATAATTTGTTTGGATAAGTACTTAAAGAGAAAATTAAAGCACCATCAACAAAGGAAATATGTGGGCGTGATAAATAATGTGTAGATGTTGCAAAGTTTTTATTTGCATGGATATATGTCCCATTATTTTCTCCATCTACTATTTTGGTTTGAAAAAATTTAGGGTCAACGCTTTTATTAAAATTTGATCTAACACTTAATTAACAGTGAATAATCTCATACTATTAGATGTCACATTATTAAAAATATTAATAATAATTAATTAATAACTACAAATTACAAAATTTACTGCCCTTATTACTCGTGAATTTGGTTTTGGTCTATATAGAAAAAAATGGAAGTAGCATTTGTCACATTCATTTATGAGTATCCCCATATTATTCCTTCTTTTTGCATATGTTTGAAATTTAAATTCATAGTTATACTCATAAAGCAAAAAACAAAAAAAGAGTAGAAGACAAATAAGGTCATTTCCTAAGGGGTTTGCATGCAAAACTTGTAACCAAACATTTTCGTCTCTACGTGGAAAATTAGGTTTTGTTCCATACACTGCGGAACCATGTCTATGGCTTCCTAGGTCTATGTGCACGCTTTTCCGGATTTGTCCTCGCCTGTCACAGCTTCATGCACATGAAAATGAGGACAACTTTGTCTTTTGCTTCAAACCTATATAAAAATCAAAGCACATACGTACGCTCCTGAGATTTCAAAAATGATGGGTCATTTGACTCCATCTCAAATCTTATTGAAAACAACCTAGATCCAACTATATATATCTTATTCGTTTAAAGAAGTTGATGTTACAAGTTTCACCTTGGAGCATAAATTCAATGTGATGCATATATAAAATCAATTTCTAAAATTTTCTATATCCAATAAGCCATTCTTGTGTATGAGTGTGTGGTTTTTCTTTTATAGGTTTTTGAATTATATAATAATTAGAGTATAATTCATTGATAAATGATAATTCAAGATAGTTGTAAAAAAAAAACAACCTACAATTTGAATTTAAGTTGTAATATAATAGTAAAATAAACAAGTTTGTCAAAAACAAATCTTAATGCGATATTTAAGAAAGATATATATAGAAGTATAAAACTCTCCAATTCAATAGATTAATATTTTTTTTTGAATTGGGATATTTCTTGTTAGATTTAGTTTGAACCAGTAATTTTTTAATTATTTTTAAGGCAAATTATTTTTTAAATTTTATTTTATTATTTGAATAAATTATTATTTATATTTATAAAAGATATAAAAACTAACAAATGTATTTATAAAAAAAAAACTCATCTTATAATCATAGAAGATGACTTTTGTACGTCAGAAGTATTTTGACATTGGTTACGCACTGAGTCGGTTAGTATCCAAACTTACATGACAACAAAACTCATCTAAATCTATCTACGTGTATGGTAACGAAGACATGTAACCATTTCAGAGTCACGTAATACAAAAATTGAAACCCTAACATGCCTTTCTTTTCT
This sequence comes from Arachis duranensis, assembly GCF_000817695.3. Taxonomy (NCBI): domain Eukaryota; kingdom Viridiplantae; phylum Streptophyta; class Magnoliopsida; order Fabales; family Fabaceae; genus Arachis; species Arachis duranensis. Next base: position 80,377,358 of record NC_029776.3, read on the forward strand.
GATTTTTATCCTATCCCAGAAATTAAAACCATTTCATGTTTCTTTGTTCCTCAAATACGAACACTGACAAAGAAAAATACTTTAATTCCTAGAGATGTCTTTGTATATATTTAACTCTGCTATAAGTAATGCAAGTTGCAACAATGCTTCGAGTTTGAAGAAGAAAAAGGAAAAGAAGCTTGACGGGAGATGCTCGCTTCTATGGTTTAAAGGTTCCGTTAATGGAATCTGACACATAACAAACTCAAATAGATAGTTCATCTGATGTCCTACTCCCTGAAATGTAATGGCTATGCAGCTTTTTTTTGTGAAGGTTATATTTTTTTTAATTTTAATTGACAGTTGAGTGAGTATTTTGATCTTTTAAATAAGAGACTTCAAATACTTTGTGTGGGTGGATGAAATCGAAGAAAGTTTGGAGAGTCTGGCAAGATCGTTAGTTAAAAAGAATATAGAGCATTTTTTTGCAAGACATAAAGATGGGTTGACAATCATTGTAGTTGGAGGGAAGAATCATGAAGCCTTCTCCACGATGGCAAAGAAAGATGAAAAACTTAAGGGTGAAATGAGGACAAACAGCAACCATGACTTTGAAAATTGTATTTTGTTTAGCTTGTAACTTATATTTAATAATCAAAATATAGGATTGGTGTGTTTGGAGATCCTTGTTGTTTATTATTATTTCCTGTTCTTAATATGACAAGAAGTTTGAATCAATACCGTTTTTGATAATGTGACTTATATTTTATTTGATATAAGTACCCATAAATGTTTTAACATCTGGCATAATTGACCATGAATGATTCCTTTATTCGACAAAAAAGGTCTTGTAAGAATTGAGATTTAGGTCTAAATAGGTATGTCTCGTAAAGTAAATCATATCATACATAATTGAAATACATACTCTAATTCCATAGCACTAATTTTTATGTTAAAGCAATATGTAGCATCCGATACATTGTGGATTCATAAAAAAACACAATTTTAATATCTGTCTCAAATACACTATAATGCACGGATACGGAATACGATACAACACAGGACACGTCGACACGCGAATTTTAAATTCTTACATGACAAGGGGACACACATACATATAAAATATAAAGTATTTTTTAGATAAATTGTAATGATATTTTGATATTTTATTGATATTAAAATATGAATTAAATTTTTTAATTATTTTTAATGTCTTATTTTAATTATATCAAGTATTTAAAATATTTTTTGTTTTAATAAATGATAATATATACTATATCTAAATTTATTTTAAAAATATATGTTAAGAATAAAACTGGACATGCTGATACGTGATGGTATTTAGGTGTGTACAGGCATGTCCAGAGAAGAATTTTTTTTTATTAAGACACGGTTTGACACAGCAAACACGCGTGTCAAACGAGTATCAATGAGTGTCGTGTTCGAAATGTGTCTGATGCGTAAATACGACAACTCAGCGAAGTGTCCGTACTTCATAACAAATACACTATAACACCAAAATAAAATAAAAGAATTTACTATCTCTTTTGATTACATAAAACTACCAACAAAACAAAGACAAAAGTTTAATGCATGCCAAAACAAGATTGAACTAATGTATTGGCAATATAGTTTCCATCAACTAAACATCTATGATATTGGAATTGAGTTATTGCTCCCATTTGATACAGTACTACTGATCTACTAGAGGAGGATAACTTAGCTGCATATATTTTTTCAGAAATCACCAACCTGTCCCTATCTCTGACAATTGGCCCTCTACTTCTAACAGTTGATGTTATATCAGGTGTAGACATAAACGGCATAAAATGTGTGGTGATTCCAACACTAGCACCTTGCATTATTTGGAGTGTAACCATAGATGCAGTTTTTGAGTTATTTGTGGAAGAGTTTATAGATAGAAGTCTGATAGATGACGGAGCATTTAGAAGAAGTATCTTAACATTTTTTTTAACAGGCTTTTTGTTTAGTGCAGGGTTTAATGAAGGTTGTGGTTGAAGATTTGATGGGAGTTTGGTTGAAAATTTGCTTGAGGTTATTAGAGTTGAAACAAGAAGAAAAAGATTAGGTATGGAACCAAATTCAATGGTAATGGAAAATAAAATATGCAGCAAATGAACTGACAGTTATAACTACATCCTGTGGGATTGCTGAACCACTTCCCTTACCAGTAGTAGTTGCTGCTTCAACATCTGCAGTTTCTAAGATTTTCTCCCAATATATTTTGGCCAATTGGTCGGTATCTTCATCCCCTACAGCAGCATGCTCTTGAGGCGCACCATTCCCTTCAGTTATTGCTTCTTTTCTCTTCTTACAACTTTTCTTATTGTGACCAGGTTGTAAACAATAAGCTTGTACATAATCCACTATTTTAGCATCATCATCCTCAACAACTTTTCTTGGACTATTTTAAACAATAAACTTTTCTTATAAGTTTTTTTCTTGGAGTCTTCTTTGGAGATTGGAATCCTTTTGCCACAATTTTTCAATCTTATCTTTTTTGGAGTAATATTCTCTTCAATCATAACAAGATCATTTACAGGATGCTCTATATATAACTTAATTTTGTTATCATTCTTCACAACTGCTTAATATATTTTAACTGTATCCATATCAGTCCTTAATAATTTTATCCCATTATCAAGTTCTTTAGCAGGTTCTAGCTAATAAAAATCAGTTATGGACGTATACCCATTGTCTTTTAGTAAATCACTTATGAAAAATCCATTGAAGATATCCACATTAACCCTCTCAATCTCTATTACTTTTTCACCAATATACACAAGCTTTCCACATGGACCTCTCTCAAACCTTCTTCTATAATTAATAGACAGAATTATACAAATGGTGGTCATCCCTACAAGCAAGACAATATAATCTAAGCTATCATTCCATGTAATTACAGATAACAACATAGCAACAGAAATTCTAATCCTAACCCAATTTCCTAACATTTTTCAAGCCCATAAAAACTAATCAGAACATCCGAGAAAGGAACAGAATCAGTTTAACTTGCAAAAATTGGAAGTGGCATACATCTGTTCTTCATGGAGCAATGATTGTAGGTTGGATAGTGATGGTGATATGTTTTCAATGATGCTCTACTATGCATAATCGATTTGATTAAATGGGAGAACTATTTGTCACAGAATGGAAGTGCTTCGATCATCTTTTCCGATTTGGGATGGTAGTAACAACGACAACTAAGCTCTGTTAGGGCACAAATGGGGGCAAAAAAGTTCTTTGTTCCATTTCTTAATAAAAAAAATAATAGAATACATATAGATAGGTTTTGAGGGGTTTTGTTACTATGTAGGTTCGGATATTAATGAACCAAGTACATAATCAACGTTAGGATACTTTTAGCATACGAAAGTTACTTTCCATAATTACAAGATGAGTTTCTTTTATAAGTATATTTGTCAATATTTACATCTTTTATGAATATAAATAATAATTTTTTTAAATTGTATTATTATTACAATAGAGCTAGAGAGCCAATAATTTTGTATTAATTTGGATTTTTTGTGATTGAAATAAACTAAACAAAGAAAAACAAAACAAACAAAACAAGGAACTGCTTAAATAGAGGGACAGTCCCGTTTAAGACTACTCTTAAACTCCTCCCAAGGTGAAAGAAGCTCCACATGCAAAAGTTGTAACTTCATCGCCATCTTTGTCATAGTATCTGCCGCTGTGTTTGTATCTCTCATAATCAAACGAAAGTCAACACACCAATTTCAATGCATGATATCTCTTATTTTGAGCACCACTGGATCAATAAACCCAAAATCATCTTAAGTAACAAGATTAAATGCTTCCACACAATCCGTCTCACAAATAACATCTCGTTGACCCATATCCCAAGCTAAGAGATATCCTCTCCAAATAGCAAATAATTCTCCTTGAAGAATACTATTACTCTCAATCATTCCCAAATACCCCATTTGCCAACTCCCATTACAATCTCTAATAACACAAGCAAAACTAACACTATCACCCGAACCAAAATAACTAGCATCGCAATTAATCTTAAAAGTACCAAGGGATGGGGGAGTCCAAAAACCATTTAGAGTTGAGAGAAGGGACATACGTTGTAATTCAAAAATATTCCTAAGCTCCTTTTCTGAAGTTAATGCCAGACAAATCACTTTTTTTGGAGGCCAAGTTTCATGAGGATTAAAGATGTCATTATTCCTTGCTCGCCATATCCACCAAAGTCCCGAAAAGAACTTGAACGGGTACTCTTTGCTATGATACAAGAACCAGTTCTTCAAATCCAAAGGATGACAAGAAATATCCAACCTATGCCAGACAAGCTGAGCTTTTGGACAATCTTGAATACAATATAAAACTGATTCCTGGCTAGAAAGACATCTTAGACACCTATCCTATGACGACATCCCTCTTCTAAAGCGAAAACTTGCAGTAGGAAGCGCCTCCTTAAGACACAGCCAAGCCAAAAACTTATACTTTACCGAAACAAGATGACGCCAAAGCCAAATCCAATTCTCCCGCTCCTCCCAACCAAACAGCTGCTTACACAACCACAAGTAACTATTGCGTGAGTCATAAACTTTGGCAGCAGACCCACACCAATACCAACCCACTTATGGACCTGCTTGTTCATCTGGATTGTAAGAAAGAATATTACCTTTCAGATTTTGAGATAAAAGAGAATAAAGAGTATCCAAATGCCACCTACCAACCGACCAAATATCATGTATTCGGAGATTCGAATCAGAAATGTGAACATAATCCATCTCATTAGATAACCTCATTCTCTCCTCCAGCTAGAAAACTAAAAATTCTTGTTCAAATCTCCAATACAACAAGCAAACCCATCCTTCAATACTTCCCAAGCCTTACAAAGACACCTCCAAATGAGAGAGTCCTTGTTCTTAGAATAACTAAAACAGTCATATAGAGATGATCGGTATTTGGCATCCAACAATTGGACCCATAACTTGTTTGGCTACTGGAAAAAAGTCCAAACTAGCTTCCCAAGAAGAGTAATATTTACACAATAAGGATCTCTAATCTCCAAACCTCCATATTTTTTTGGAGTAACCAGTACCTTCCAACTAACAAGATTCAATCCTCTTCCATCAACTTGTCCTTTCCAAAGAAAAGTCCTCATCATAGACTCCAATTTACTAATGATTCCTTTGGAAAAAATAGAGACCTGCATCTGGTACGTGGGAATAGCGTCTGCAACAGAATTAACCAAGCAGAGTCTATCATCCCGATTGAGTAAACTTCCTTTCCAGCTTGCTAGCCTACTCCGAATCTTATCTAGGACACCATTGAAAGATGAATGAATCACCCTAGAATGGCTAAGGGTAACTCCAAGATACTTGCCCAAGTCCTGGACAAATCTAATAGAGGATACCCCAGTGAAAACCTATTTCCTAGTTGCTGAGATATTCTTGGAGCAAAGTGCTTTAGACTTCTCCACATTAATCTTCATCCCAGATACTTTGCAAAAAGTCGCTAAAACTAACATCATATTTTGCACTTGTCTCTTTGTAGCTTTACAGAATAGAAGCAAGTCATCTACAAACATTAAGTGGGATATTCTTGGTCCCCCTCTAGAAATAGCAATCGGCTCCCACAAGCCCAAATCAACGTGATGACTAATAAAGCATGCCAATCGCTCCATACACAACACAAAAAGATACGGTGACATAGGGTCTCCTTGTCTAAGACCTCGGCTAGGAGTAAAGCCATTCAGACGATTTCCATTCCAAAGAATAGATAAGGAAGAAGCAGTGACACAATTCATAATCAAATTAATTGTAGGAATAGGAAAATCAAAGCTCTTAAGAGTATGAGCTAAAAACCTCCAGTCAACTCTGTTATAAGCTTTCTCCAGATCAATCTTAAAGGCCAGTGTGCCTTTCTTTGATTTAGTCTTCTTCATAAAGTAGAGGACTTCTTGAACAATAATGATGTTGTTAGGAGTTTCTCGTCCCGGAATAAATCCTCCTTGAAGCGGGCCAACAATCTCCACAAGATGAGGATGAAGCCTATTAACAAGGACCTTCGTGATGATCTTGTAAACTACATTGCAGAGACTAATCGGCCTGATACCGGTGATTCAACCTTTGGAATAAGAACCAGTAAAGTCTCCAACATTCTCAGATCAAGAGTAACACCGGAGAATGCCTACTTAACTATCTTCCAAACATCAAGACCAATGATCTCCCAATATTCTTTGAAGAAGAAAGCTTGAAACTCATCAGGACCCAGAGCTTTAAAAGAGTTCATGTGAAAAAATAGATGTTCTGACTTCCTCCATAGTAACTGGTGCCGTAAGATTATTGCAAGTTTCCTCATTCAGAGAAGGAAGAGGCACATCACCAAGGCAACCCAAATCAACATCATCCAAATGACAGAATAAGCTTTTATAGAAAGACTCTGCTTCTTGACTCAGAACCTCTGGATCAGTTTTCCACACTCTATCCTTGAGAAAAAGGCCATGAATCTTATTATGCTTCCTTTGGGCAAGAGTTTGAATATGAAAGAATCTTGTATTTCTATCCACGAACCTTACCCACTGCTCTCTGGACTTTTGGAACCATAGGAGCTCTTCTTGCACTAGAGTATTATTATAATCATCAAGCAGTTGTTGCTCTTTCTGACGTAAATAAATACTATCCACCACTTCCAAACGCTTTTGTAAATAATTAATCTACTGCTCTAATTTACATTTGTTAACAAAAATATTACCAAATACCTTCGAGTTAAACTCTAGTGAATTCTTCTGTACTTCCGAAAGCTTGCCATGAATTCCTCTATTACCAGACCACCATGACTGATTCACAATATCCCTATACCCAGGATGAGTAGTCCAAGCAGCAACAAATCAGAAAGGTTGATTCCCTTTAGGCTGAGGATGACCTTTACAACGCACCAGAATAGGGCAATGATCAGATTGAAGCCTATTTAAAACTTCTGCATCAGCTTCTGGAAAGATAGATAACCAACTACTATTTATACAGACTCGATCATGCTTTTTTGCCACGTCAACATAATTTTTCATCCTCCTGTACCAAGAAAACCGCCTCCCAATAGTCTTCAGATCAAACAAGCCACTATCTCCTAATGAAGTAGCAAATATGTCTGCTCTTTGATGAGAAAATTGACAGCCCTTAGATTCATGAGAAAATTTGACTTCATTAAAATCACCAAGAATAATCCAAGGTCCTTGAAAAACCATGGATTGTGCAACAAGATAATCCCAAAGGAGAATCTTTTTATTAAATTGAGGACTACCATAATACCACTACACCTCCAAATTAAATTATCAAATTGAACCTCAACAGTAACACCCTGATCAAAAGCATCAATGAACTTACAACAAACACCCTTCATAGAGAATAGAAATAAAATACCTCCCTTATGCCCCTCTGCTTCTACTATACCAACAGAGTGATACCCCAACCTTTTCCAAAATAATTTTAAATGCTGAAAAGGGGAGTGAGTTTCAACCACAATAAAGAAAACAGATCTAAATTTTCTAACAAGTTCCTTACAATGCACCCGGGCTAACTTATTAGAAGCACCCCTAATATTCCAAACAATCATATTTAAACTATCCATAAATAATAGAGACAGAATAAATAAGAACATAAACTCTAAACATAATCACAACCTCAATAGGTGGTTTATCTTGCGATACTGGCACACTTTTATCTTCAATAATTGCCACCTTTGAACCCCCTAACACTGCACCTGCTATGCTTCCATCTACTAAGATTTCCTCCGTTGTGCCACGATTTTTATCAACTGGCGAGTTTTGCATAGGGAGGAAGGCCGAGAACGCTTCCGTAGAAAAATTTCACAACGTGCTTGTATTAATTTGGGTTAACATGACTAACAACTATACTACATATATTTGGCTATTTGCCCGCGTAAAAGTATGCTGTTTGCTCAAACCGAAACCCAATCTCCAATCCTCTCTCCCCCTTTACTCAAAGAATTTGTCATTTTTCAATAAACCTAAAACAAGAAAGAGATACTTATTATCGAAATGGAATGAGAAATTATTTTTTAGTTTAATTTTGATATGTATACTAATAATATAAAATATTTTACGCAATTGTTTAATCACATGTACTATTTTAAATGATTATTCATATAGTCATTATAAAAATAATTATTTTTACTAACATGATATGCCTGTGAAATTGTTTTATACTAATAGCGCATTAAAATTGAATTTATTATTTTTTAATAAAAAATAAAGATTAATATTCCAATTTGTGTGTGGTCATAATATTCCAATTTGTTTGGATAAGAGTAAAACGTCCAATTAAACCGATCCAAACTATAGTTGGGCCTGGTCTATGCTTTCTAGTGTCTACTACAATTCCAATCCTTATTGTGCTCTGACAAAAAAAACTTCGTTATTGTGCTCTCATGCACCAAAATTCCTATAACTTCTACTGTTCTACAAGCAATTTTTCAATCTTTTCTATTGTGACTGCGGAACCCTAAACGCAATTTATTATTGCATGCACAGGAAAACTTAAATACTTTATCTCGTTAGTCTCATCCACCAAAATTTGCTATAATTTCTAGAACCAATTTTTTCTTTTCCCTGTGGCAGCTGCACCCACAACGCATTTAATTGTTGCATGCACACGACATGTTTGATTCTTTGCCAACGAGGGAAGAAGAACAAGAAGAAGTTGAAAATGATGTACCAAAAAAACTAAGTGCATTGTCATGTGAAGAATGCAAATCTAAGCCATCAAAATACAAGTGCCCTGGATGCTCCTTTCACTCATGCAGTCTTCCTTGTGTTAAACTTCACAAAGCTCGCACTGGTTGTAATGGCAAGAGGAACATCACTCACTTTGTTCCTCTTTCTCACTTTGATGACAATATCCTATTATCTGGTACTGCTTCCTTCACCCTTTATTGAATCCTATACCATAGTTCTTTAGTTTAATTAATTATATTTATATTTGTTATATAGATTATAATATGCTGGAGGAGGTGAAGAGGGTGGTTGAATCTGCTCATAGAATGAGAACTCAATTGGGTTTGCATAAAATGTTTAAGTTGCCTCATCACCTTAGAAGCCTACAAAGTGCTGCTTGGAGCAGAAGAACGAAACTTCTTTTTCTCCCCAGTGGAATGTCAAGAAGACAGAATAACCAATCTCAATATGACAAAAGGTATATTCATTTTACTCATCAAATGATGTAAGGGTTTATTTCTACATACCTAGTGTCTGATATATGATACATTATTTTGTTTCTAAGCAAGTTACTGATAAATATGTACAACGCTATCAGGAAGAAGTATATATATTGGACAATTGAATGGCATTTTCACTCAACCAACATTATTCTACATGACCACGAGTAAGACAATTTTTTCATTGTAATAATGAATGCTCTGAAAATACACAAATTTGTTTCTTGATAGCATTTTTATGTTATGTTTTCTAGAGTCAATGAAAATGCAAGCTTCTGCTCCATTTTAGAGAAACACCTCAAACCTGGTCCATGGAACCATCAGCTAAGGCAATTTTGTGAGCAACAGCTGGATTCTCTCAAGCTTTTTATCCGGCCAAAGGTTGATTTCTTTACTAAGATTGCTTAGTGTCACTTTTACTGGTTACATCATGATTTTGCCTTATACTTAAAGCATGCTACCGGGAACTTATCTCTAAGATATAGACACGAATAAAATACCCTTTATGCTCAGGACCAAATATTGTCTTTGGGGGTTATGTTAAATTGATTAGATATATTTAAAGTATTATATTAGAATCCAATGAATTTGATTCAACCTTACAACTAGTTCATTTATTACAGGGTCCTAAGTCACCCTTGAAGGAGTTGGATATGAAAGCACCAATAGGACAACAGTTTGCAGATATAATTATTTTGGAATATCCTATTGTTTATGTTTTCTCACCATATCAAGTATCCAATTTTGAAGTTAATAAGAATGTCAATCACAACAATGAAAGTAATCAAAGTCAAGAAGATGTGCCTTTTAGGGAGGAGGTGGTAGAATATCAGAACAACAACACTGCATATGAAAAAGCATCAAATGAATCATCAGATAAGCCTATACTTGAAGAAGAAACTTTGACTAAACATTCACATCCGGAAAACAAGGAAGCAAAACTCTCTAAAGACATAGCATTTGACAGTGATCAAGACTTGATGGATTTCTATGATGCTCTTATGGCTCAAATGAATCCTGATGACCTGCTTGGTTTGGATAAATTTGCCAAGAATACAGCAAATTATACAGATTTAATTGGTAGCTGTGGACTATTTCCTGAATTAGAGGAAGGTGAACTTGCATAATAATTAGCAGTCTTAGTTCACTTCCATTGGAGAATTGGTGAGAAAATATAATACCATTGTCAACATCAATCACATGAAATTTTGCAAGTGAGCTAAAGGTAAATATTTTCTGTGAAAAGAAAAGTTTTCAATGTATGCAATTAGAATTTTTTTTATTTTATTTTTTTATTTTTTTCTTTATAAAAAATTATCACTTACAATCATAACAAATACCTTGAAACAAATCTGAATTTCCATTTGGCTGATGAAAAGCTCTGTGGGGCATGGTGTGGTTTTTCAACACTGGTGGGGTTGTGCTGGCTTGGATGAAAGTACATGTGAAAATCGCCAATATGTTATGTTCTCATTCATTTATGATCATACTGAACTGTCACTTAGATTGAAAAATCATTGTTAATATACTTTATTACTTTCACTTTTAACAAAAAATAATTCTAATTTGAACTACTATGCAGCTATGCTCTGTAATGTTAAGAACAAAAGGAAATATGATATTATTACTACTATAAAGTGATATTAGTATTTGTGCAACAACTCTAATATAATTATAACAAGAAAACTAAAAAGCTATGAAATATCACCAACCACTCAAGACTTAAACACACGCTCTTTCTGTCTTTAGTTTTTCCCTTAAAACCGAATCTAAAGAAGTCAACAATCCAAAATAAAGAAACGAAAACATTAAATCATCACGTGTGTTCATGTTTCCGAGGACTGGATCCGGTTGAAGCCAACGAGATAGCAATATACTAATGGAAAATTATCAGGTGTACTCGGAAACATTGGTGTTCCAGTTATTTTAACTGTTGATTTTTATTAATATATATTATATATATATTTTATAATTCAGATCAACGGTTAAAACAATTGGAACACCAATGTTCCTGGTACACCTGATAACCTTCCTATACTAATAAGCCCCCAAAATAGAAAATGCTGGAAAAATCTACAGTATAAAAACTGACTTATATTAATCAAATTCTCTCATATATGACGTCATCTAATTTGGTACATGGATATAATAATTAATTTTAATCTATATATATAATATTTTTATTTTTTTCCTTCAAATTTCACCTAATTTACATATTTAAGTGAATTAATTAAGTAAACTGTGTTGTTTTTTATGAAAACAAAGCAAAAGACAAAAAAGAGTAGCAAGGTTGGGCACAGTTGAGTGGATATTCTGTTCTCTTCTCTTCTTCTGAGCTCTCATCTAATCTTCCTTCCATTCATTCAATTCACTCGGGTCTTCCCATGACCCGAACCCGAGAACCCGAATCCAAATCCAAAACCTCTTCGCCTTCTTCATCTTCGACAGGGATGAAGCTAATCGTTCCGCTGCAAGGCGTGGTTCAAGGTCGCGGTGGAATCTTGTTAGGGTCGTTAATCCCGTGTGCGCTGTTCTACTTCTTCCAGCTGTACCTCAAGAAACGACGTCGTTCCAACGACAAACACCCCTCCTCCAACCCTCCTTCGCCTTCTTCCTCGTTTCCGGAGCTGCCGCGCACGCCGTCGCGCTCCAACCTCTCGTCCAGGGGATCCCTCACCGGCGTGCGCCTCTCCAGGCTCGCCACTACCATCTCCGACGACGATTCAGCTTACTACGTTGGCCTCAACAGAGCCTCACGTGATCCCTATCACAAGCTCACCAACCCCGATGGAATCATCCAGCTTGGTTTGTCCGATAACACGGTTCGTCACTCTCTCTCTAATTATTATTTTTCGGATTCTACGATGTTCTTTTTTCTTTCGTTCTTTTTTTTTAAAAATAGTAAAAGAGAAATTAATAATTGTCGTTTTGTTGATGAATTTTTTTTTTTGTTTCAGTTGAGTTTGGATTTGATTGGGGATTGGATGCGGAAGTGGGGCAGTGGTGGTGACGATGGTTTGAGTATTAATGGGATTGCAACGTATCAGGCATTTGATGGAGTTGACGAACTCAAACTGGTAAGAATTTTCCTTCTTTTAGGATTGGATTATGCAATTTATGTTTTAGGGAATTTTGAATGAGGATGGTGGCATTTGCATAATTGCATGTCTTCTGAATATTGTATCTACTCTGTAAGTCATTGCATGTAATTAACATTGTAAAACACAGAGTAATTGACAGTTTTGGAAATTAATACCCTTTGGGGCATGCTGTTCTGTGTTTGTCACTTTCGGTTCCAGTTATGGTATTGTGCTTGGTGTTCAGTCATTTCAGTTATGGGCATATTGTTCTTATGTGCATTGTTTGGCTTGGTTCTGTAGGCCTTGTCGGATTTTATGCATCAAGTAATGGGAGGATCGGTGCATTTTGACACATCTAATATGGTGTTAACAGCTGGTGCAACTCCTGCAATTGAGATACTATCCTTCTGCTTGGCAGACCATGGGAATGCATTCCTTGTCCCAACACCATACTATCCAGGTTTTGACAGAGATGTTAAATGGCGTCCCGGGGTAGATCTAATACCTGTTCACTGTCGCAGCGCTGACAATTTTAATCTAAGTATGACAGCTCTTGAACAGGCATATAGTCAAGCAAGAAAACGAGGAGTCAAGGTTCGCGGAATTCTTGTTTCCAACCCTTCGAATCCTGTTGGCAATATGCTGACACAGGACATGCTTTACAATCTCATAGACTTTGCCGAAGATAAAAATATTCATCTCATTGTTGATGAAGTATTTGCAGGCTCCACGTATGGAAGTGAGAAATTTGTCAGCGTAGCTGAAATTCTTGAGTCGGATTCAGAATATATAGACAACAGACGAATTCATATAATATATGGGCTGTCCAAGGACCTTGCACTAGCTGGCTTTAGAGTTGGGGTTATATATTCATTCAACAAGAATGTCTTGGCTACTGCTAGGAAGTTATGTAGATTTTCTTCTATATCTGCTCCAACTCAGAGGCTAGTTACATCAATGCTTTCGGATAAAAAATTTATTCAGGATTACTTTGAAACCAACCGGAACAGAATGCGCCAAGTACACCATGAATTTGTGGATGCTTTAAGTAAAATAGGAATTAAGTGTGCCAAGAGCAGCGGTGGTATGTTCTGTTGGGCTGATATGAGTGGATTAATCAAACCTTACAGTGAGAAAGGAGAACTTGAGCTATGGGAGAAGTTTATGAGTATTGCTAAGATCAATATTACTCCCGGATCAGCCTGCCATTGCATAGAACCCGGATGGTTTCGTATTTGTTTTACTACTATGTCTTTGGACGAGATTCCTCTAGTTATTGAACGGATTAGGAGAGTTGTTGAAGTTTGTAAATCCTCTAGTTGAAGTTCACTTATTTTCCTGACAAATTTGGTTTTACCAGAGGTTGCTGCTTTTGGGAATTTTGTAAAAGGTACATATACACCCCTGGTTGTCAAGTTTAGCTATCTTCTGGAATCCAGGATTTTGATTAGAATGCGCAACCTCGACGGAGTAACCCCAAAAAAGTTTGCAAGAGAGATCTAAATTGAAAGAGGTGGATTTAAATTCTGTAGGCAGATCGAAGATGAGAATTTGTTGGAGTGCAGAGTGCAGTCCAGTTTTGACCTTGGAATGTACTCCATCGACTTTGCCTCAACCAACCTGCTAGGCCAGTTCCACTCATGCAAAGGTGCAGGATCCAACAAAGTTTGCTTTCTTGTGATTTTCTGCACAAAATTGAGGCTAAAAAAATAAAAGTTGGTATGATATTCACTTTTATGCAATCAAGAAAAAATGCAATTTGAATCAATTCAGTTGCAGATTTTATAATCTTGTGGTTCTTCAGTATTCCCTAGGATAAAATTAGATTTTTGGTTTGGTACATCCAAGGAAGGTCTAAAGGACACTGCCTTTTTGGGGTAGTACAAGATTAATCAATTAATTTATTCATTCATTCATCTCTTTCTTTTCTTTAACTTATTCTTAATCAAACTTTATATGATAGAAATAATTGAAAGAAAAAGAAAAATTGGGGAGTTAATTTATCATTGGGGAACCCGTTTTTCTCATTCATTGTTGGTTTTGGTGGGCTAGTTGAATGACAAATTGACAATGACATTGACATATTATCATGATGTTCAAATCTAATAGAATCGATCTAAGAAGCACCACTTGTTCAGTTGTTCTAGTTATGGAAGCCAGACTTGGACATGTACAAAGGAAAGGGACATTCTATGAAAGAAGCACGAATTGTTCTTGACCACTGTTATATAAAATTATAAATGCAGGGTTTATTTTAGACTATCACATGTTTTCTCTGTGGAATGATATTGAATAATTTTGCTTAATGAGATATTCCTGTATTTGGAGAGATTTTATTTTGTTTTTATCTTTTAAATATCTTTGGGTCAAAAGGTATCATTAATTAATACTCAAAGGCTAGTGAAAAAAGGATGTCTTTGTTGTTTGAAGATAATATTCTTATTGCTTTATCAATGTAAATGTTTTTATACAGTCAATGCAAAAAAAAATTAAATTTCAAAGCCAATCCTAAAATAGTCTATATGTCTATAACCTTTATGTCTTCATAAAGTGATATCAAAATTTTGAATGCTCTCCATCCATGTTACCAGCACATGGCTGGATACTAGATAGAATGTCAAGGTCAAAGTAAAAAAATTTAAAATTATTGTCGATTTTGCTAAACTATATAATGGCATTTGATCCATGGAGATAAAAAGGGCCTTTTCAACTTGGACTCTATAATGCTGTAGAAGAACTATGGGGAGTGCCAATTGCCCTTTTGGGCCACTTGAATCAAGTTTCCATCACCACATGGCGGCAACAACGGTCAAGTGCATTGAGAACTACTACTCATAGATCTCAAGATATATATGCATGAGTTCTGTGTCATGGTAGCTAATTTCTTACTTTAATAATGTAATTGGAGATTCAATCCCTATCAATACTTTATAACTAGTTGTTTATCGTTTTAAAATGCTCTCTCAGTGAAGAGATTAATCCCTATTGCTGATAGTAAATCCTGTGTTTCTAACTAAAACAAAATATGACTACTCATGTAAAGATGTTTTCATGTGAAAATAATACCTGAAAATTGTCGAATGATTTGATATATTTGATTAAATTATTTAACATAATACGTGTCAACTTCTTAACTATTATCTTCATGTGAGTAGCACTAAAATAAAATTAAAGATCTCAATACATCTTGCATTCTTTTTCTCTTTTTTTCCCAACTTTATTTTGATGAACTACTCAAGTCTGAACAAACAGAAATAGAGTAAGAATATAAATGAAAGAAAAGAAATAGAATAAAAGGGGTTAGAGGTAATAATATAATTTTATCTATTCCTTCATAACCTGCTATTTAATAAAGAAATTAAAAAAAAAAAGTTGCTTGGCCAATGATGTTGTGTAGGGTGCTACAGTTACACAAATTGGAAAAGGTGGTGGCATTTACTGGAAAATTGAACATAGGACCACTTATTATTCGCAGAACTGTGAGCTGTTGTGTCTGCTAGTAAAAGGAAGATCCATCAAAAGAAGAAAAAAGACCATCAATACCTAGTATAACAGAAAAATAACAAAGGAAAGAAACCAACAAGTTGGAAGAGAAGAGTTTTTGAATTTTGTCCTTGCTAAAAATAATGCTTTTGAGTTTTGAATAACTTAATCAAATTAAACATTTATGCAAATGAGGATGTTTACCCCAATTATCTGACTTTAATCTATCAATTTGCAAATTATTGATTAGCTGAAATAAAAGAACTAAAGAAGTTTCCTATATGAACTTATAGGGTAGTGAGAATGTGAGATGTAGAAATTAGTAGGGTCCACTCCAATCTGAATGGTGAAATTAGTGCCATCAGTATGGTAGGGTTGGTCATAATATAATTAGTAATTTATTACTCATCACATGAACTGTAGAAAACTGAATCTAAAACTATTGATGCAGCGACAGAAACCAACAGGATTAAACTATGCATATCAACAGTAGATGATGATAAAATTATAAGGGAACTTTTGTAGGAATAATTCCACATGATTAAGGGAATTTCACTAAAAATTCATGTCACAGACATACATCTATGTTCCTGACCAACACAAAATTGGTAGAAACAAATTAGAATGGGAGAAATAAGAAGGGAAGAACTGAAGGAGATAAAGCAAAGGAAAAATAAAATCCTATGGACTCCTAATATCTTCTGATAATGATATAAGTATATAACATAAACCTTACTTTTGGATAGGTAGACAAGTGGTGCTATTTCCTTCCATCTAATAAAACTATTATTCAGTATTTCAGAAAGAGAATTTTAATTATTTTCTAGCTACTTAGCATTAATAACAGATAACTCAGCTGTTAAACTTTGTTACAAAGTTTCGCATATCCGAACCCCAATCTCAGATAAAAGAGGAGAATTATGTTAAATATAGTCAGCTTAAAATTTTTGTCAAATGTCTATATCTTGCATTACTCATGACTGTCATACAAAAGTTTAGAAACCCATGATGATCTACTTAGTTAAGTCCTTAACTGGGTTTCTGAATGGTTAACATTTAACAAGCCATTGAAACTGTTGTTGCACCCTTCAAAGAAAGCCTTAGCAGTCATTTCTCTCTCAAACCTCCAAATATAGTTCAAACCAACAAGCAGCTCAGTTATGGCAGCTTCTGTCTTCTCTTTGTCTGCAAAGAACAAAGTCTGCAACAACAACACATTACTATTGGTCTTTGGAACCATCAGGTTCATCTGCTCAAAGCTCCTCTCACTCTGCCACCTAATCATGTTATGTGCCAATGGTGAAATCCAACCAAGAATCCTCCCCAATGCTTCTCTCCACTCTCCAGCAAGAACAGGATCACAAGCAGAGAATCCAACACCTTTCAATCTTGACCTCAGTGATGATCTTATGCTACTTGGCAACATTGCATACAGATCATCCCTTGCTTCAACACCAACCAATTGTGGTGACTTTATCATCTTCTCCATAACTATGATCAAATTGGCATAATGAAATGCCAAAGCTGAAGCACCTAAAGTACCATTCATTGGCTTCAATAACTTACAATTAGACTCAAAAAAACTACCACACCCCAAATCACCATTCCCATCAATCTTCAAACTTTTGAACGGTCTAGAAACATGAATAGCATAATTTTCACTATTGGGATTTTGATCAGAGGGAAAAACAGTGGCTGAAGCTGATAAACTACGAGACAAATAAGGAACACAATGCCCAATTCCAAACACAACCTTAATCCTTGCTAACACAGTGAAAACAAACCTAACAAGCAACAAAACAACGCCATCGAAACCTTTATTCCACAAAGATTTCTCCTTTAACTCCTTAACCTCTTGCTTCTGCCAGAAAATCTTTTGCTGAAGATCACAGAGTTTCTGATGATCCTTACTATTAACTGAACAAGGTTCAGGTTCACCATTATTGTTGTTACTACTATGGTTAAGTGCTTTTCTCAACGCACTTTCTAGAACGGAAAGCTCTTCCATTTCTCTGTGAAGCGTTGACGTGAGTGACACGTAACGCTCCAATTTCTTGTGTTTGGCTTCGATTTCCTTCGGATTGGTGAGTGTCCACGCGTGTGGGTCGTAGCCCGAGTTAGCGAACTCGGTGAAGACTCGGTGGAACGATCGGAGAAAAGGGTCGTGGCACATGCAGCTGAGTCGGGACACAGAGCCGGCCGCGACTCGAACTGACTCAGCGAGTTCGGCTCGGGCGAGTCTGAGGAGGAACGACTCGTCGTTGGAAACGAGCTTCAATGCACCCTCAAGAGAAACGGCATCGTTTCGAAGGCGAACGACGGCGGCGTCGGAGAGCGACTGATAGAGGTGAAGGAGCCTCGACATGACGCCGGCGACCTCGAATGACAAAACGGCAACGCGTTTTGACTTGGGATTCTTCCCGTTGGAAAGCGCGGTTTTTACCCTACCGAGCCACGAATCGAAGGCCATGGTGAAAAAAGTTTCGGTTTTGTTTCGAAGGATGAAGAGTAGATCGTTGTTTAGTTGCAAGCTAGGGTGCGAGCACCATGTGTTTGTGAAAATGCATGAACTAAGAAAAAGGTTAAAATAGTTGAAGTGTTTTAATTCTGATAGAGAAAGAGTTTGATGGGTGAAGAGGTGAGTGAGATTGAGAGTATTTAAAGTTTGGAGGGTCAGACTTAATTGGGCCCCACAATCCCACATGCACGCACTTTGGTTATAGTGTTGGTTATGGTGTCATTTTTAGTTAAGAAGAAGAAGCAGCAGCTTCACTAATCATGAAGATTGAAAACCCCTCTCTTTGCTTTTAAGCTCTGGTGGATTGAGATTTCAATGCACCTGGTTAATATATTTTGCTCCTTTTTGTATTATTGATTTCTTAGTTGGTAAAAAGGGACCTTTTTCTATTGTGTTTTGGTCTTGGATGTGTTTTTATATCAAGTATGAACACATTTTTCTTGTTAGATAATTAATCATGTGAAAGATATTTTCAAGTAAAAATGATGGTTATAATGTTTAAAATATTAATGTATGTTTTTTTTTTTTTTCAAAAGATAGATATTATTTTATTATTATAAAATAATAATGTTTCCATAAGAAAGTATAAAAGAAGTTGAGTATTTCTAATTATCACCAAATGTGATTGGAAGACAAATAACTTAAAAAAGAATAAAGTAAGAATAAAGAGAAATTATTAACATTCATCAGGTATGGCTATTGAGTTCACGCATTAAATTGCTGACTTCTTGTACTATCTCCGGCGTTGGGCTTATTAGCTTCTCAAAGACACACCTATTCCTCGCTTTCCAAGTGCTCCAACACAGCGCCGCGATAAAGAGGATCTTTTGTCTACCTTCGATTTGAGCCGCTGCCCAAGATAAGACTCGTTGCCACCAATTGATGAAGGTCTCCTCTTCTCTCTGCCATAAGTCAGGATTTATTAAGCTTAGACTCCAGATTATTAAAGACAGAGGACATTGGAACAAGGCATAAGAAATTGATTCATCTTTCAGCATGCATCTTGGGCAAGTGGCGGTGGTGGATGCAAACCGGCTATGGATTTGTTGCAAAGCTGGAAGCTTTTCATGAAGACTCTTCCATAAAAAAATCTTAATTTTATGAGGTAATTTCAATTCCTAAATGTTATTCCGTACTCTGTTGTTCTGTATGTTCTGAGGCATCAATGAAATAGGAAAATGAAAGACCCCATAAGCAACTTTGTATCCTGACCCAACTTCGTATATACCAGATTTTGTCCAGCACCAATTAACTTCATCCTCCTCCTCTGTTGGTTTGATGGAAAAATTTTTATTGCATATATCAACTGAAAAAATTGACTCAATCAGGTTTCTGTTCCAGCTTCTATCAGGATTTAGTAGCGCACTAATATAATACACTTGCAGATTCGGTGGGATTATCACTGCAGCTTGAAGGACATTGGATGGCAATGGTGGTGGGAGCCAGGGATCATGGAAGATGCGGACATTAGCACCAGAGCCTATTTTTCATAACAAGCCTTTCTCAATCACCTTGCGGCCTTCAAGAACACTTCTCTAGCCCCACGACGGTATGCTTCCTATCTCTACATGTAAGAAATCTGTATATCTGAAATATTTAGCTTTGAACATTCTTGACAGTGTAGAGTTAGGGTATTTCATTACACGCCAACATTGCTTGCTCAGTAAGGCCAAATTTTGTGCCCTTAGATGTTTGATCTCCAACCCTCCATCTTTCTTCGGCCTCGTCATTGTGTCCCATTTAATCCAAACCATTCTTCGTTCTGTGCCTTTTTGACCCTACCAAAATTGCGAGAGCATGCTATGAATCTCAGTTAAGAGCGTGTCCGGGAGTTTGAAACAAGAGAGTGTGTAAATAGGAATCGCTTCCCCCACCGCTTTCAACAGCGTGTGCCTGTCACCTGAGGACAATAAACTTCTTTTCCAACCTATAATCCTCTTCTGAACTTTATCCTTGATAGCTCCAAAGGTTGCTTTCTTTGATTTTTGAACTATGGAGGACAGCCCCAAGTATTTGTCTTGGACTCTGATATGTTCAATATTTAGTGTCTACACAATTGCTAGTCTTGTGTTCTGAGGTGTGTTGTGACTGAAAAAGATGACCGACTTATTCAAATTGACTTTTTACCTACTGAAGCCCTTGTATATCTCTAGCAATTCCAAAATGCTTTGGCTTGTATTAGGTGAGCCCTTGCGAAAAAGGATTGAATCATCAGCAAACAAAAGGTGATTAACTGCATATAATTTCAATGGATATGATGGTTCTTATCATGAATATGCCACTCAAACACCATCATTCCATGCACCACACTCTCAACATAGCCCTCAAACACCGTCATTCCAACCACCATCATATGCCTATGAATTTTATCCTCAACATGACCATCAACCATACTCACAAGCCCTTTCTACCAAATACCTTCATATGACCCTTATCCATCATATCACCAACCACCCATATCACATCCTTGTGACTATTATGAGAGAAAACCTATGGAACCGCCACAATTCCACCATGATTACTACCAAGAACCACCTCAATACACACCATCTCTATATTTTTACCAAGAAGAACCACCTTCCTACTATGAGCCCTTTCTCCAAAATAATGAACCCTCTTATCCACCCCAAGCACCAATAGATGATTCTCTCACTTTGTTACTTCAAAGGCAACCGAATATGCAAAGGAATACACTAGAATTTGTGACTAACTTGACCAAGGTAGTGCACACTTTAGCCTACCAATGCTTGAACACTCAAGGTACTTCCATAGCCACATGTGAAGCATCAAAAGAAGAGCAAAGTATGAAGGAGAAATTGGAAGATCCGGTAGAGAATAAAGAGTGGGATTATGTATTGGAATAATTGGAGGAAGCCATGATTGTTGAAGAAGAGGAAGAAGTGGTTGAAGACTTAGGAGATGCGAAACCACTGTGGGAGTCTCAACAACTCTCAAGGCATATCAAGGTTGAAGACTTTGAAGAGGTTGATCATGAGATGGATTCAATCATCAACGAATTTCTATCTATAATGGAATCCTCTCCCATGGAATATGAAGTTGAAGTTTTTGAAGACAACTATACACCAATTGACATTGATGACCTTGTTAAAAACTCTTCCAATGAATGTGAAGTTGATGTTGAAGTAGATTTCACACGACCTCCAATTTGACTTGATTGATGATGAAGAGAAATTGGAAGAAGTTGCCAAGCAAGGAGAAGTTGATGAAAATTGTCAAGAGGTGAAAACAACTAAGGAAGAGCATAAGGGAATAGTACTTGAAGAACCATTGAAGATGTCCCTTCCTAAGTCACCATCTAACATATCATTTAAGTGGGTAAAATTCTTACCCTTAAGCTTCACCTTCTCACTTGAATATGGTTTGATTGAAACGGATGGACAACTTAGAGCTCTTTGTGGAGTTAAGAGTAAGAGGAAATTGTGTAGTGGTTAGAAGTTTGATATTGCACTCATTAAGGTTGAACTTTCAAGGCGTAGGCACCATGGGTGGATGAATGCAAGTTTGTGTGGGTCTAGGAGGAGAATTTGGTGTGCTAAAGAAAATTCTATGTGTCAACCACCCGGATGGAAGAATCATGATGATCAACTTGAAGTCGGGTGCGAAAATAAGATATGAGACTTTGGATTGCAATATGAAGACCAATTTTGGGAGCTCATATCTTGGGTAGAACTCCACTCGAGCTTGGTGAAGATGGTTGGAAATTCTGACAACCATTTGAGCAGCAAAGATCCTTGGAGATTCAAGGACGAGTACAAGCATAAGCCGCCATGACAAAGAGCTTTCCAAATGTCCAACTTAAAGACTTAAAATAAAAGTATTAGGTGGGAGACACCCCACCATGGTAAACTCTTTCCACTCTCTTGTAGATTTGATTAATAAGTGATTCGAGTTACCATTATAGGCAGTTTTCTTCTTCATGTAGTCTTTATCTTAATGCTTTGAGTTTGATTGTGATGCAAGTTTTCCTTGGTTGTAATTGAAAACCCTTCAAAGGCCAAAGAGATTTTTGTAATTTTGCATTTTTTATTGGTTTTGAGTTGTAGGAAGTGTGAGGGAGAGTTTAAGCTGTTTTTAGTATTTCTGAAAAAAAAAAGAAGTGGCAGGAACACGTATGCACACCTTACGCATACGCGTCGATAAGTGAATGCAGCACCATATATTTTAGAGAGAGTTGTGCAAGTTTGACGCAAACGTTGGACTTCTCGCACAAGCTGCCACCCACGCGGACACGTACATCACACGTACGCGTCGACGCGTCAGTGAAGCACCCATACTTCTGCCCGAGAGTCATGCTAACCCGGTGCCAACACTGTGTCCCTGGCCCAATCCTCAATGCGTACGAGTACCATATGCGTACGCGTCGATGCACATTCTCTCCATCTGCACTTAAGCGTAGATGACGCTTCCACGCCCATCATCTTTTAACCCACCCACGCGGCCGTGTACAGGACGCGTACGCGTGGATTTAAAATTTATAACCTCAAGAACGCGGAAGTCTTAGCCATTCGCGTCCAAATCCTTCACCCTCTTCCAACGTTCCATTTTTCCCATAACCACCACCAAAGCTCTGCAACTACTCGCCAGCTCCGACGACTCGCCACCGCCCACCACTACTCTTTCTCCTCCCCCTGTATGTTATTTTAAATAATTTAATTAAATATATTAAATTATTTAATAATTTTTAGTTATCATTTTTATATAAATTTTTTTTATGTAAATCGTCATTATATTTTTTAACTATATAAAGGACCTATTGTTGGCTCTTTTTTTTATTTTTTTTCTGATTTAGTTAACATGTATCTTAAAAGAAATATATATGATAAGATTATTAATTTAAAAAAATAATTTAATTTTTTAATTAAAACAAAATAAATATATTAAAAACTTAAATTTTTTGTATTTTTAATAATTTTGTTTAGTTCATAATCTTAAATTGTGTGCTTAAAATACAAGATAGCAAAACTTTTTTTATATTCTCATGGATTTGTTTGTCATGTGATTAACTACCTTAATTAATTTTAGAATGTCATCTCCCTCTCACTCATTCACATGCTGCAAGCATACCAAATTATTAAAAAGAAAATGGAGAAGAAAACTTGAGAGTATTTTTTAGTAGAATAATAATTGAGAATTTTAATTTATTTTTTAATATTTAAATAGATACAAATTTAAATAAATATGTTATTTTTTTAAAATATTTAAGAAATAAATAATTCAAAAAAAAATTAAGATGATGAATTCGGTCTCCTAATTATTTTTTCTCTTAGTTATAATCGAGCATGAAATACTCAATTTTGCGGCTAAAAAATTCAGAGGACTTCATCAATTCCATTGACCAGCAATTTTTGCATTGTTAGACTAAAAAAATGTGTTATTGGTATTCTTTAATTTTGTATAATTAGTTAGTACGCACTCTGATATTACTAAATTAGATATAAAAATTTATCTCATGTGAGTTATATAAACAAAATGAGTGGTCAAATATTCCTATTGTTGAATCCATTATTTAAATTAATCCCTGAACACTTAATTTGGCGTAGAAGGTAAAACATAACATGACATGTTACAAAAGTGAGTTTGTGATGGTTTGGAACGGTTCTGAGTTTAAAAACAGTGTATGTGATTTAAACATGAAAGAAACAAATCTATGTGGCAAACATAAGTAACATCAGTTGTCAGAAAATAAGTGTTCATAGTGCTTTGTGTGGATAATTGATCAAATTTGGACTTGAAACAAACACTAGTAGTAGTTGTTGTGAAATGCAGATCAGGGTTGGCATCATAAAAACAATTACCCTAAGATTAAGAACATGGACAGTGATATATATATATATTACACATTTCACATTACATAGAGACATAGACATAGTGCAGAATTTTGGTGGTGGAAAAATAAAGAAAAGGAAAAATCATCACTATCCACTTGGTCACATGGTGTTAGTGGCATGAACAATGTGTTGGCCAGGTTGGTGCAAAATGATCCAAACACATTTATTTTTTATTCTATATATCTTCAATTCCATTTTTAATGTGGTTTTGGAGATCTCGGTAATTATGTTCGGAGGGTAATTAATTAATTAATTAAAGCCAATATGCACAAAACCTTTTGACAGCACATGTAACATTACTCAAATAAGTTAGTTTAAGAGGTCAAAATTGTTCAACAAAGATTAATAAGAGATTAAGAGTTATTCTCAAAACTAGTTATTTAGAATTCAAAAAGTAGTTTAACAAGATTGCCAAACATTTTTAACAAAGGTTATTTAGGTAATATCTATGTAGTACTAGTAACTTTTTAGGCTAGAAATAATATAAAGATTATATTAAAACTTAAGTTTATTTGGGGCATATAAAAATAGACAAACTATATTTATCTTAAAAGAAAATTTGTCTGATTTTTACTAAGAAAAGAGTAAAACCAATAAAACAAATATAGATATCTTCTATTATGTTGTGTCAATATATTTAAGATATTTACCAAACTAATATTAACATGAAATATATGTCTTTAAAATACTTGTTAAGATGTTTATTATAGTATAAAAATATAAAAAAGTGAATTTAATTTTATATACTTTAATTATATATTATCATATTAATAAATATAATTAATTTTTAAATTTATTATTTAAAATATTATCTAAACTCATAAATCTAACTAAATAATCATATAAACTTTTTTATACTATTAATACGTTAAAATTAAACTCTAGAAGATTTTGTTTAAAGAAATAAAGGTTTCAATACTTTTATTTAAAAAATTTTATCCTAGGTTATAACCTTAACACAAGAAAATCTCAAGAAAAGGTAATTTCCTTTTTAAGTTTTAAGAAGCATCCAATGGAAGGGGGGCAATGAAGGATTCATATGTTGAGTTGTCGGAAAATGAATAGCCATCCATGATCCCATCCTACATTGATATCTGTGTTTTTTTCTTTTTCTTAAACAATTTTGATGACTTGATGCAATGCAAACTCCTTGATCCCTCCCTCTTTTGTTTTTTGTTTTTTTTTTTGTTTTTTCAATTTTAATTTTGCATTGCTGAATATAATAAATTTGAGTCTTCTTCTATCCTATTCTTATGGTTCAAGTAATAAGACAGCCTCTGCCTCTTCTACTATTATTGTGTCCATTTTCTCTCCCTTTTTCACACCACATGCCCCATTTTGTACACAACAGTACAAATTAAATTATAACATGCTATTCAGATATGTATTTAATTATCATCGACATCTCACCCCTTTTTTAAGAAAAAAATAAAAAAAAATAATATTGTGGACAGTGGAATGATTGTGCTTGCTCTAAAGTTCCTCCGGTTTATCCTGAATTTGCATAGAGGAAACAACTGCATATAAAATTTAATTTCCTATATATAATCTTATTATCACGAACAAGATATCTTCTCTATTATATTCTCTCTTAATTATTATTTTTAAATTAAAAAAACTATGGATACACAAAGTTGATGATGCATTACTTTTAGATTTAAAAATAATTAAATAATCAAATTACATGTACATCAAAATTAATTTTTAATAAATTATTATATATTTATGTATAAATATATATTATTTTATTTCATATATTTTTAGTATATATTTTATATTTTAAGATATATTTTATAAAAATTATGCAAATAATTATTTTAATAACTAATTTATTTTATATAATATAACTCACATAAATAATCATCTAAAAAATTAGCTACAATTATATAACTGTATAAAATATTTTATATTGTCACCGTATTAAAATTAAACTCTTATTATTATCATCATAAAATGCAAAGAACTTAAAAGAAAATAAAGTTTGCTAAATCCTAGATCAATAGAAGTGTAATAATTCAAGAGAATTTCGGTAAAAGAAGCCTCTCTGAATCTTGTTATTGCAGCAACTTAGAATGTAACAAGCACACGTGGTTGAAAAGAATCGATAATTAATTAATTCAAACTCCTAAACTGATTTACACAATCAGTAAAAATAATAAGGAAATGTAATTCAGTGTTTTGAAGGTCAAAGAAGATGGATTTCATAAATTTGTCTTATTGTAATTGTACAATGTACCATCACTTGTTTTGCCAAATCTAAGAAGATTATATAGATTTCTACTCAACCGATTTAATTACCCAAGTACCCACCAATTACATACATTTTTATCATATTAACCCAACAAGACAAAATCATAAGTTCATAACTATATTATATTTAATGCATAGCACGTTAAGAAGGAGAAAAAAAATCATATAAAAAAATAAAAAATATTAGATTAATAAAATATTATTTTAATTTCTAACGTTTGGAATAAATTCTAATTTGATTCCTAACATTTAAAAAATTATATTTTAGTCCAAAAATTTCAAACGAATTTAATATTATTGTCTCATCTTTAAATTTGATATGATAAATTAATAGAATGAATAACGCGCGTAAGCATTAACAACATTTTTTATTAAATCATATCTTCTTATTTTTGTATATATTAGAGAAATATAACTAAAATCTTTTTATTTAACACTTTTTTTATTCTCTTTTTTGTAAGAAACCTCAAATCCTAGCAATTAATTATCAACCCTCTAAAATCTACGCAAAATCATTTATAATAGTGATCGTAAGTCACTTTTACTTATTGTTACGGATTCTGCGCCCGGAAGGCTCTCCGATCCTAATCCGGTTACCCGGGTCCAAACCACATCACCCTTCTAGATGATCCGAAACCGGCCCGCTAGAGCTCCTAACCAACAATCAAATTTGAATACCTCCCTTATGTTAACCGGATAAGATAAGATAAGATAATTACCATCACCTATATAAAGGGGAGCCCCAGGCCCCCCTCAGGTACGACATTCACTCTGCACACCTTATACCTCCCAGATCCATTTTCACTTGAGCGTCGGAGTGTCTTTGCAGGTACCTCCCCCCATCTCACCAGTCGAAGAACCCGACATCCGCCTCGACCCGCAAGTTTCAGATCCATCTCTCAACTCGTACCGGAGACATCCTATACATTGGCATCGTTTGTGGGGACTCTCAACGTCGTGACCGAATGGCAAACGTCTTCGAGGAACAATCTCCGAGCTACCACGATAACTCCCGAACACCGAGAGGCTACACCCCATGGAAGGATAGCAAGCGCTATTCGCCAGACTACCCCACCGCAAAATAAGGAAAACAGCCCCAAAACACGGGCCCCTGAAAACCTGGGAGAAAAGGCAGCCCAGATAATCCAAGATCTCTGCCTCCGAGTACAAGAACTCGAAGGACAAATTGCAACCAAGGAAAAGCACCACACCAAAAACGGAAGCCACGCGACTTCCAGATCAAGATCTCGTCATGAAACCAAACACGGCAGGTCACCCGAACGCGACATGGCACGAGGAACGATCACAGCGTCTCCCGCGACCAGAGACACCAACGCAACGCGAATGACGGAAGGCACGACAAGTCGCCCGAACGGCGACACAGCAAGAGGTATGATCACAGCATCTCCCGCGACCCGAGTCATCGACACGACGCAGACGACGACGACAACACCGAGAAGCCAAACGCACGAGAAACGACCACGTGATAATGGGAGCTACTTCCTTTACTGAAAGAATCCTAAGGGCAAAACTCCCTAAGGGTTTCGACAAACCCACGGATATGAAGTATAACAGAACCAAGGATTCCCAGGAACATCTAACAGCCTTCGAGGCCAGGATGAACCTGGAAGGGACCGCTGACGCGGATCGATGGAGGGCCTTCCCAGTAACCCTAGCCGGGCCCACGATTAAATGGTTTAACGTCATTCCCAACGGATCCATAACTAGCTTCCACGATATCTCGCAGAAATTTATGGCCCAATTCACCACCAGAATCACAAAAGCCAAACACCCCATCAGCTTGTTGGGAGTTACACAGAGACAGGATGAGTCCACGAGAAAATACCTTGATCGGTTCAACGACGGGTACTTGACGGTCGACGGACTCATGGACTTAGTCGCTAGCCTTTGCCTAACTAACAGACTCATGAATGAAGACTTTCGGAAACACCTCACGACCAGACTGGTGTGGACCAGGGCGTCGCAAAAGAGTACATAAATGACGAAGAGGCAAGCCAAGTTGTAGCCACCAATAAACGGCAGCACGGCAACACACAGCACAGCAGCACAACACCTCGACATAATCCCCCACCAAGAGAAAACTTGAAGGAACATCCCAAACCGGCAAACATAAACCGACCTCCTAGAGTTGGAAAATTCTCTAACTACACACCCCTGACAGCCCCGATCACCGAGATATACCACCAAATAGCAGATCGAGGTATCCTCCCGAAGGCCCAACAACTCAAGGAAAGAATGGGCGGCAACAAAATCCTATAATTCGACTACCACCGAGGATACGGACACAGGACACAACACTATTTTGACTTAAAAGACGCTCTCGAACAAGCTATACGAGACGGCAAGCTCCCTGAGTTTGCCAAAATCATCAGGGAACCAAAACACGCAGAAAGAGACAGATCACCAGAGAGAGAATGATGCAACTCAAGGACGCAGAGACAAGCCCCCAGGAAAAGCCTAGAGATAGACCCGACCATAATCGTAAACGTCATCGCAGGCAAAGACACCCCGGAAAAATCGAAATCGGCACTCAAGAAGGATCTTAAGATCTTGGCAGTCAGAAACCAAACCCCAACCGTCACCACCAGTAATGCGATAACATTCTCCCCCGAGGACTGCCAACACGACACTTTGGCGGAAGACGCCCCCTTCGTCATCTCGGCAAAGATTGGAACCGGGCCCGTCAGAAGAATACTGGTGGACACGGGAGCAAATTCCAACATCCTCTTCAGAGGAGCCTTTGACAAGTTCAGACTCCGCAATGACAACCTCCAGATATACCGCAACAAAGTAACCAGACTCGGAGACAACTTTCTCAAGCCAGACGGTTCCATCGTCCTCTCCCTTACCATAGGGACAGGGAACCAAAGGAAGACAATACTATCCGAGTTCGTGGTTCTCAAGGACTCCACCGCTTACAACGTTATCCTCGGAAGAAAAACAATTAACGGCCTCTCAGCCGTCATCTTCACCAAATTTCTACTCATGAAGTTTACCGCAGAAGACGGATCCATCGGAACAATCCATGGAGACCGGGAAATCGCAGTAGAATGTGACAACACCAGCCTAGCCCTACGAAAGAGATCCCGCGACGCGGCTGCCATGTTTTTAGCCGACCTGGATGCCCGACAAAACGAACAACCTAGACTGGAATCAGAGGGAGACATGGAGAAACTACAAATAGGACACACCAAAGAGGAATACACTTTCACCAACAAGAACCTTCCATACGACCTCAAGGAAGATCTCTCACGTCTCTTAAAACGAAGCAGAGACTTGTTCGCGTTAACCCCACCGACATGCTAGAAATAGACCCCAAAATAATTTATAATAGTAATTGTAAGTCAGTTTTACCTATATACTGGAATTAAACAGTATCGCATCTTCATTATATTTATTGTTTGTGTCAAATTTAATAGTGGAATAATATTAAACCTCATTAAATTATTTTGAGACTAAAATAAGACGTTTAAAAAATTTAAAAATAAATTAAAAGTCAATCTAAATATTAAGAACCATAATAATATTTTATCTAAAATATTATGTATGTAAAAAAATTAATCACCAAATTAATTATAATTTATTTATATATAATATTTATATAATTTAATTTATTTTTAGTATATATTTTATATTTTAATATATATTCAATATCAATAAATAATTTAAGATCTACACATAATATGATAGGAGAAAAATTTTCTTTCTTACTCCAAAGTATAATCAATTTACTACAATATTTTTGATCTAAGGTAACCCTTATTCGAAGCAACATTTAACAAAAGTTGCTTTAGGTATATGAAAAGACAACTTAAAAAAAAATTTGGACAAGTGTTATTTTATGTATTAAAAATACAACTCGTAAAAAATATTGATATAAAGTCTTATCTAAAACGTTGTCTTTGTGTGTTTTAAGACAACCCTTTCGTAGAGTTATCTTTTTTGTAGAAAAGATAATGTTTTTTGAAAGTTGCCATAAAAAAAATTTTTTTGATACATAAAAACGTTATCTTAGACCAAAAGTAATTATCATATAACCAACCCCCAAAAAATATTGTGTTTTGTTGAAAAGTGTTGCCTTTAATCAAAGACAATACTTTTTCATATTATAGACAACGTTTTTAAAGAGCTACCTCAACCCAAATTTATTGTAGTAATTATAAATATAACACGTCTTGAAAAGTTACTATATTACAATCTTAACCACAGTTACATACTCTCTCTTATTGAAACTAACAGTCTTCCTTTTTAAGTTGTATATAGAGTAATTAAGATAATTATTAAATTTTATAAAAATAATATTAATTTAAAATTAAAGAAAGAACTTAATTTATTAAATAATAAAAAAATAGAGTATTTAGTTAAAGGGGAAAACAATGAATTCTTGTTGCCATCTTTAAAGTGAGTACTTGTCGGTTGTCATCACTCATCACACGTAACTTCTTTTTCTTTTTCCTATTTTTTGTAAAAAAAAAAATCAATTATATATTAATCAAAGGCCAACCATCTTCAACTTTGTGAGATTCGATTCTGCTAACAATCATTTCTGTTTATTCTTCATTCGTACATAAGTACATCACTTACACATAGATATACACCCCTTGCACAAATAATTTTGTTAAGGAGTTTCTTTTAAAATAATAATTTTTTAATCTAAGAAATGCATGAAAGTTTCAAAACTTTAATTCTTCTATAAAATTGTACTATTTTAAAGACTACTCCAATGTGTAATTTCTCTCAAAATATTTATTATAAGTTTTCGAAATTTAAAGTGAAATAGTATGATCTTTTCTAATGAAGTGGTAAATCTAACATGTTTATTGTAATTTATAATCATATCTTTCAAACATAACAAATAAAGTCTGGTCAAAATACATATTTAATATTTTATAGTGAATTCCAACTCTCATTCTTACAAGTTTAGTTTACCAAAGATTTAGGGCATGTTTAAAAAACTTCAAAAGTAAATTTTGTGAGTTTTGTATTTATGAAAAGTAGTAGTATTAATGTCTGATGTAATTTTTAAATTTAAATTGTGGCTTTTTAAAAAGTTATTTAGGAGTTTATTGAAAAGTTAAAAAAATGATTTCTCTTATAAAAAAAACTTTTTATCACATTTTTTTTAAAATAAATATTTTTAAAATTTAAAATAATTTTTTAAATTAAAAATTCAAATACAAAATAACTTATTTATAAACTATTTTTAATATAAGCATTTATTGTTTAAGTTATTTTTTTAAAAAATTATTTAAATTATTGTTTATTCAAATTGAGTCTTAACCTACTTTTACTAAGCTAATTCTCTTTGAGGAAAATATAATATGTAGAAATATAAGTATAACACGTAAATATATTATTTAAAAGTAGAAGTAATTAAAAGTTGAACAGTACTAATTAAGTGCTATATTGCTATATATCATATCCACTTTGATGTTGAAATTAATCATGTTTATATTGGAGGTCCCTGTGCGTGTTTACACTATGCTTTGCTTTCTGGATTTGCAATTAAAGCACATACATAATGGTGACTCAAACCTAACATTTTGAGGCACCAAACATACAAACTTTGAAAATGGGAAAGTATGTTTGTGTTTTGAGGGTACAAATCTATTATATCACAAAAAAAAAATATGTATTCTTTTTCCATCATAAATAATTATTATCTCCCAAAATTTTGATATGCACATACATCGTACGAAAATAATTGGTAACAAAAAATAATTAAAAACAGTTAAAATTTATTTTATTTAATATTTATTAATTTTAATAATAATTAATAAATATTAAATAAAATAAATTCATAATTTTCTTTTATCTCTTTAATATTATCACACGTTAAAAGATTATTAGAATTATAAAAAAATGTAAGGGAAAAATACTGATGTTGTGATGAAGTCGTTACTATAAATTGATGAAAATGATCAAAATAATAATAAACTTGGAATTTGGAAAGCACTAAGACTGAAAAGAAAATGATCAAAATAATATAAATAAAGATAACCAAATATTACTACATATATACATGAGACCTCTCTAATCAAATTCTTTGTGTGGCATGCTTGCACGCTTGCCACGTGGACCACCAAATATTATTACACTCAAGCAAGGAAATGATGACGTGGCTAGTTAAATTAAAGTTAGCTCTATGAAAGTCAAAACCATGCTATGCATGCTATGTGAGGTCAGCAAGCTTTATTTATTTTGCTAATGGGAATTGAATAAGCACTACTACATGCTACATGCATATACATCTACATATAATTATTATTATTATTCTAAGTGGAAGTGATGATGATAACCATGAAAATGTGGCACTTTGACCTACTCTAATATCTACATACCAACCTCTCTTCCAGAAGTTAAAAGAGCAATAATAATTTAGATGATGTCATCACTAGCATAATAATAATAATAATAATGGAGACACTATTGCTTGAGACATCCACACAAAATCATATAAATTAAATGGTCATATTAGTGTGAATAATTTTAAATTTAGATGTGGAAAAATAATAAAATTTTATTTTAATTAGATACAATCATTAAACACTTAGCTGAGCTTCAAGTAATTAGAAAGAATAATATTATTTTATATGCTATCTTTTTGAGGGAGTGATTACTTGCCCTAATTGTATGCATCAATTAAGATTTTAACTTTTAATTAAGCATAATATTATTATGTCGTTATAGACCATATGAACACTAGCTATAGTGAAGTTAGGTCAACGTTGCAAAAATAATTTTAAATTCAGAAGTTGGAGTTGACTTATCTTATAATAATCATTTTCTAGCCCTAATTATAGGTGAGCTCTTATTTGTATACATCGTGTCCGATCCATGTGCCTCTCTTGCATCATTTATCTATTCATATAAAACAATATATATTGATGAAGTTGACCTTATATAAAAAAATGTTCAGTATGAATTCCTTTGATTTTTTCTAAATTATATATATAATAGGAATATCAGAAAAAGTTTATCTACAATTTTTTTCTAAAATACTTTTTATTATAAATAATTTATGAAAAATTATTTTATTAGTTTCATAAAGTATTGAATCTATGACTTTTAAGTTTATTGTAATATATTTATTATATTATCCTAAATAATTTTAAATTTATTATTATTCATATTGATCCCACTACTACTACTCATAATTAATTAATTGCATTTAGAAATTTGATTAGCCCCAAAATAACCAAGCAAAGCAATACATACATGCTATACTTGTCATGCAAGAAACTGGAACCCTGCTTAGGTTTGGGTAACCATTTAAATGAATTCTTTTAAAAAAATAGCTTAAATATAAAGATTTTTATTAATAACAATTTATAAATAAGTTATTTTGTATTTGTATCTTTAGTTATAGAAGTACTTATTTTAAAATTGTAGCGTTTGAATAAATAATTCAAAAAATATAATTTTTTTTACACAAGAGAATGGATATTAAAATAATGATGATAACAAATACCTTACAATATTGAATACTAATTTTACATAATCTAATTACTCAGATTACAATCGATTAGACAATGCCAAAGAAATTATTGTGTAGTTAATATTTTGTTGTGTATTATATGGTAGGTATAAATAAAAAATAAATATAAAATATGTG
Organism: Arachis duranensis; assembly: GCF_000817695.3. Lineage (NCBI taxonomy): Eukaryota > Viridiplantae > Streptophyta > Magnoliopsida > Fabales > Fabaceae > Arachis > Arachis duranensis. The sequence continues at coordinate 80,411,384 of NC_029776.3, forward strand.
TCATGTATGTTTTGTTGTTTTTTTTCTTTTTTTTTTTTTACTTCTACTAGAACTCCTTCCTCCTTTATTAGGGTCAAGAACTTCTTGTAACAACTATAAAAAAATAGCAAGCTATATAAAGATAAAACCACATGTGAACAAAAAATAGAATTGAAACTGAGATTCCATACGACACACAATATTAAATACAAATTTAATATAAAAATAGAGTGGTAGAATGATAAAAAAAAGTACCTGGAACTAGAAGAAAATATACAGCAAGTGTTTCAGATAGAACATTGTATGAAAATGGTGGTAAAAGATTAGTACTTATAGAAGATAGAATATTGTATAAAAATAGTGGTGAAGGGTTAATATTTCCAGTAGAATTAGGAAACATTTTTATAGAGCTAATAATAAAAGCAGTATAATGATCTCTTTTATTTTGAATTCAAAATTTTTTTGAATGAAAGTGATAAAATAACTTTTAAAGAGAGATTAGTCATATTTTTCTACTTCTTTAAAAGTTTCCTGAAAAATTAAAAGCATTTCTCAAAAATTCCAAAGGGACTCTTAGTCTATAAGCTAGGGTAAATTTATATTAAAAGTCTAATATATGATTTATATTAATTTTGAAATTTATGAGACAGTGTTTTTTTTTTTGGTCTCACACTGATACATGAATTTTATTATTAAAAATTTGATTAGTTAATTGAATTCTACTAAATTTTCATACAGAAGGTAAGTTTGAGAGACAAGTTTGATGATGCATTATTAATCTTTCTAGAGTTAAATTTATGAAAATAAAAGAAAAGAATGAAAGTGAAGTTGATTTTAAAAAAGGAAGAAGTGCATTGTGACTATGAAAAGCGAAGGAAGCATGGTTATGAAATATGGCATCTCATTGATCAGAATTCAGAAATGTAGGAGTTCTGTTCCACTTTGGGTAGACACACATTCCTTTGAGAAAATTGGTCCCAAAATGAAAATAAATAAAATAAATTGGCAAAAGAGTGGATGAAGATGAAGCATGTCAAATGAGATTCATGATTGATTATTCTCTTTTCTTCCCATTTTCAATCTCTGTTTTTTATTTTTCTACTTTTTATTTTTTTTACTCGATGTCCACGTGTTTCATCATGATTGGTCAAATGCTGTAACCAAATTATTGAATAGACCCACGTGCATGGACCGCATCTCACGCGCGACATTATTGGTTATTTTATTTGGCTACGCAAAGCTATGTTCTTTATTTTTGAAACTTTAATTTTTTTTTCCTTCATTTCAAAGAACTATTTATTTGAACAAATTCATGTGTTTAAAAGATATAATGTATTTGAGCGGAAAAAAAAATCGTAAGGTGTAAAACTTGATCGATGTAATGTTATATGTTCTTTGGTTTAGGTTCATTATAATCAAGCATATATATATATAGACAAATTTGGACAATGACAATCTAACAATAATAATGTAATTGGTGGTAACATATGAATTTTAGAATAGAGACATAGACATTTGATAAAAGAAATGTTTGGTGAGTCTAAATAAAGAGAAATGATTTTGAGACATATTGTCTGTTAATTAATCAAGACAAACCAAGAAGAGGAATGAAGTCAATGAACTACTCATGCATCTTTTTTTGTCGTATAATTTAGAAATATAACATTTTAGTATTTCATGATTTATTATATGGTGTAGCAAAAATATTGACATTTTTAAAATTTTGTGGATTAAAATGAAATGCCTTTGGAATTTAAAAGACCAAAGTAAACTTTTACTGAATTGGCAATGAATTGTGTTCCTAATAATTGATCACGAAGACGAATGAGAGAATATTGGAAAGTAGGAGAAATTCTTAGTATTACATTGACCAAAGTTTAAAGTGTTTTCTGGTGTACACTAAAATCGAAATAATTGCATTAAAAAGTTTTTGAAATTGGCCAACGTGATGCAAGATAATTCTTAATCCGTTTTCTGCTAATGAAATGCTTACGTGGCATAATTAACATAACACTACAGGTCAAAATATAATTTGACCACATATAATGAAGTGATGATGTATTAATTAGTAACACACGAGACTAAATTTCAGAAACCATTTTAAAACTTTGGTAATATTAGTTACATGATGACTTACAATATATGTGATGAAAATGAAAAAGGCTTCTAACATATACATATTTTTGAGTTGAGAACGAAAATTTAATTAGTGTATCTATACTTTTGAGGTAGATAAGTTGGTGAGTGAGTTCACACATAAAAAACATTAGCTTATCATGGTAATTATTAAAGAAATATTCGATACATAGGAAACCTACAACCTACTCTTATATACAATCAATTACTCAAAAGCGGGGATTAAGGATACCGGTTTAATCCTGGCACAAATTAATTCTATAAAATCAAGTTCATTCAAACTCTAATTTGACATACGACAATCGAGGCAGACACATAATCACATGCCAACATTTTCCTTTCAAATTATAATCACATTTACTAATTTATTTAATTAATAAAATAAGTATGAAAGTTCAAGGTGAGATTTTATCATATGCATTTGCTACCTTAATTATCAGCTATCATACTCTATCTTCATTTTCGTTTTGACTGATCAACCAATTTCAACTACTTTTTCTTCTCCAGTGATTGGAAATAACCGGCGTCCCAGTTTATGGTTGCTAAAGCAACAGTTACAGTGTGAAACCATGCATGCATATTGTTGAGGAACTTCAAGTTTTGTGATTCTTTCGTTTGAGCACTTCAAAATGCATTTTTGTAATTACAGAATGTTAGAATGAATTCACGATGCTGACAAACAACTACCAAGCTGATCTGAGCTTCTAGATGTTTCTAGAACCTAACTTGCTCCCATCTGGGCACACTATAGAACCGCGATACATTTATGATCCAAGGTTGAAGGATAATACACTTGTACGCATTTCGACAAGGCGAAGCGCTTTTTCCAATCACAAGAATGTTACCAGATTGGATCAAAAGCCGAAGTGAGATAACAGGCTAGAATTTCGCAAGACGACGGCTGTGTTCACAAGAAGCTAGTTCCAAGAGCCAGATCACTTAGATTTGAGAGGATTTGTGATCTAGTTGTTCCAACCTGGTGTGCGATTTCAAGTTGTTCCTCCAACGGAAGCATTTCATAACTGCGACGAAGAAAACCAAGTATATTATTTTACATTTCAAAACTAGGAACCAGCATATTAATTGATGAAATGGTGAAATTAATTGACTCAATTTCTCAATAGCATACGCATACAATAATGTTTGGATGAAGATGGAGCTTACTGGCATAGAAGCTCACAGTCCACTATACTGTCGGGGCCAGGCCGATGGGCCTTTCCATTTGATCGGAACTGCCTGAAAGCTCTCGGATTAAGGCCAGCAAGATGGGGTACGGCATCAACAAGCTTTCTCTGTAATGATTGAAGTCTTCGAAATGTAAGTTCATCGAGAGGCGCAATGCAACCTATACTGCCATCCAAGGTACCAAACAATAAGGCAAATCGATTGGTTTTATCGGAGCCAGAACCACTTCGATCAGAAGTGGATAGCATCTGCAACCTCAAGAACTTAGTCACATGGGCACCGACATGAAATTCGGCTCTTGAAAGAAGCTTCTGTCCTTTCCAACTCTCGGACATCTTCGGTGCATAGTAAAAGATCTGCTCGCAAACATCACAAAGGTTATATGCATTAATGAAAAGGCCACCAAAATTTGCAAGAAAAATGAAACAGATGTCACATAACCTTCAGAGCAAGAAGCAGCATTGTTCTTATTTTTTGGAATAAGGAATGTATTAAGAGAAAGAAGAAAGAAAAATATGTATGGAGCATAAGAAATTGTGCTGAAAATTCATTAGACATAATTATACACAACAATCAAGCCTTTTTCCAATAGATGGAGTTGGCTTTATGGATGAAACATCAGAGAAATAAAAAATAAAAATCTGACATGAATGCAACTTGGCAGAACTTCATGCCTTTCCCAAGTTACATTATGAAAAAAAAAAGACATAAATGCACATAAAAACAAACAAAACACAGAAGCATATAGCCTTGAGACCAACCTGGATGTTCTTTTGATCATCTGAAACCATGAGACTCAGAGTACTCCCATCAATCAGAAACTCCGTCGCAAAGCAATCAAGATTACCAAAATCTTTGGCTAATAAGCTAAGTTGAGCACCCTGCTCTTTCCAACTAAGGAAATATATACTTTTATGGATGTCACCAATGAGGATGAAGTTTTTTACCTGGGAAAATGTTAACAGATATTATCTAAAAGAGGTAAGAAGAAATTCATTCAAGAACATCCATTTATCTCATTCTCATTTTCATTTTTTCTTTTCACTTCACCCGCACTTGTTCAATATATTTAAGGTAAGCATTCAAAGCGTATTTCTCTCAGAAAATTACAGGGAACAGATAATTTCAAAATTCTTTTAACCCCCAAAAGCCCAAAAAAAATGGGACAAGCTTGGTTGCTATTGTTTAATAAAAGATTTAAGGAAATCTCCCTTACTATATTTAAGCTCACAACATGTAATGGTGGTGCATCAAAAAATGCAATCCCATTCAACTCAGTGCCAGTCCACTTGTGCAAAATAATTTTTGGACCAGATGCTATCAACAGATGGCCCTGAAGAGAGGCCAAGGCAGATATAGCTCCTTTTAATTCCTTTGAGTACACCTCTGAAACCTGTGAAAATGAACATTTAATAACTGCCCAAAAAAAGGTATCACTCAAGGTTTAGCCAAGTGACAAAAAATTGAGCCAAATTTTGAGAAAGCAACCCTGAAGATACCAGAGTTTGAGAATTATCGGTATTTTTTCCTAGAGAGAACAGCAGGATACGTCCTCTAGCAGCCACATCTTCTCCTTGCACATAAGCAGTGCCAACAGCCAAAAGGGTTTCATTTTCTTTGGAGGATGTATTCTATGAAAAAAGAAAAATCACAAAATGGAATTAGTGAGGCCAAGCAGCTAAAAACATGATCTATTCTATTATCATATTCAGCACTCGGAAATACAATTACCAGCAGTGTAACCATTCTCACAGTAAGGGCATTTTCAGAAGTTTGCATAGGAATTGTTGCCTTTGTTTGCCAAGGGCCACCAGACTTATCTGGCTCCATAATACGAACCTCAAATTCATCAACAGAATAAAAACGGTTTTGTTCATCAGGATTTAGATTCTGGCTCTCACTCTGATGGTTGGAATCTTGTTCAACTAGAGAAACAACTTGATTAAGTGGTTTAGGAACCTGGTTTTATATCAATAAACAGTTTGATTACTTTCTGAAAAAATTAGCAAACTGATTAATATTTCATAATATATGAACTGAACAAGCTACAACACAACTTACTAAAACAGGGCACAATCTAGTGAAAATGAACCTAAGCAGGACTAGTTAATATGGTCCGAATGTCTGATTCTTAACACGTTGGAAATAACAATAAATATTTTTTTTTTCTTTTAATGCATCAATCATAAAAAATTTCAACCACAAGGAATACTCAATCATATTTAAGGTGTAATAAATAAAGAAATAAAAAAAAGGAAAGAATACATCTATCTTACAGGAACTGAGACAATAAGTGGATATAGATTCTTCTCCGCAAAGTATGTTACTTGATGTGGGGTGGCCTTCAGTGGAATCTAAGGATGACAACAGATTAGAAAGGTCAAGAAATAAGGGATTGCATACATGAGAGAGAGAGAGAGAGAGAGGGAGGTACTCACTTTCTGCACAGGCCAGTAGCAGTCATAGTTTGATCCAGAAGGCAACTGGCATATCTTCAAAACACCCTACAAGACACAGACGAAGAGAGGGTAACAGAATAAATAAATTTAAAAAATCAGCAACAATCGTAAATCTAGTTTGTCATATTTTCCATGAAAATATTAATGCTATGCTATACCTGTGATGTAACATATATGAGCCCATGGTTGCAGTTCACATTGTGAAGAACCGTAAAAGCAACAATAGATCCATCACATAGCTGACACAGAAGAATAGTTAGGTAATTTGTCAAATTTCTTATATGTAAAAAATATCTACAACAAAAATAGTTAATCTCTTTCTTTTTACATTATAAGAACCAAGCCAGAAAAATACAGTCATGTGTCATCATGGTGATGACTCGAGCATAGCAAGCAGTCCTATCAACACCACCTACAGTATAGGTGACAAATAACTTCTAAGACAATACAGGATGCACGGTCCATTGGGCACAGGATTTGGGTCTATGTATAACATTTTAATTTTTAATAAAGGAATAAGATAGCTTTCTGCAAGGGACTAATTGCAAGTTCATTAAACACACCACCAACAATGAAGGAAGGTGGTAATACTTTTAAAATGCCAATGTTCATGGGCCATGCAAGAACATGGGAAAACAGCCATATACGACAATCAAATTGAATTTCTTACCTGTGGATGAACACGTAATCGCTCTCTCAACATCATAACCCAAGCTGGTCTAGACCCTGATAGAAAGAATCCTTGATAACCACCAATATTCTTGAAAACGGTAATTTGCTGACAAGGGGATACATTTGATGTCTCCTCCCTGGCATACGCATCCATGGGAACCCGAACAAATCTCAAATTTCTAAGCCTGGAAACATTAGTACTGTTAAGACCAGCTGGTCCTCCTGCAGATACTGAATCCTCGAGTTTGGAATTACCATCTAGACTTTCATAAAGATAGGCATGATAACAAAGAATTGTTCCATCACTCAAAATCCCAAAAAGAAATGGACGGCTGTGCTGTCCTGACCATCTGTGCATGGCTAACTCAACAACTTTCATATCCGGAACATTTTCCATCCTGCCTTGACCACTTATGCCATTGGAACCTCTGTCCACTTTTTCAAAATCTTTTGGCACCTCTTTCATCAGAGCATCAATAAGGTGACTCTTTCCAGACATAAAGTTTTCCACAGAAAAAACACAACTAAAATTGGGCACATCAAATATTTCAAGGCTACCATTTTCATAACACATAACACAATAAATATCTCCATGGTCCTGAGCTGCACCATCTGCACCATCAATAGCCTCACCAACACCAGTAGAAAGCCATGCATCAGTACTTGTCTTCCTTAGCCATGGCTCAGGCCCTTTATCATGATACAGTGTGCAAGAAGAAACTGATCCTTTTGAGCTTTCAAGTGAAGCCGGAGTAGTAACAGATATGGTACAGGTACTAGGATCTGTTAATTGAAATTTATAGGAGGAAAGGCATCAAAACTAAGGGTGAAAGAAATGGAAGGAAAAAAGAAATGTTTCTGAGCAACACCTATGAGTCTACAGAACAATGAAACGGGTAACAAAAGTGTGTGAGCAACAAAAAGATATGATAAGAACAAATTGAACATGAAGATATGTGAAACCAAACTACTAATAGTGGAGGGAAAAAAAAAACTAACAAAGGCTTACCTCCAATTAAAAGTCGAATACTTCCATCGCTCATTCTGATCAATGCGTATGGATCAGCAATAGAAACAGAAACCGCCATCACATTCTCAGATCCAGAATTAGATTCAGAGTTAGAAGATCCAAAAAATTTTTCATGGGTCATAAAAGACCCGTCAAGAATTCGAGCACCATGCTCAAAAACTTGGATAACTCGACGCCTACAAACAAATCCAGGATTAGTGATATCCTTGTAATTTTAGTCTACATTCAGCATATATACAGATGAAGATGAAATACACATTCTGTTTCTGCATCTACCGATGAGTGCTGATAGGCATGCTAATGTAAGAATGCAATGACAAAAAATTAATAAAATTTCAAACAAATGGTAAACATTGATAAACTGAAAGTAATAAGCAATTATAGATACTAGTCATCTTCAAAATAAGTTCCTTTCTTACAGAAACTTGAATAATTAACAAATAAATAGATTATAGCAAAAACAAATTGCAGAAAAGGACCCACCTTCCAAATAAATTTCCTGCAGCAAGTGTTTTACCACGAATATAATACTCTACACTTTCAGTAACCTCACTAAGAAGATCAGCTGTTTCTAGTACCTGATGACAGCAGGGAAAAAAGGTCACTTTAATGAACCAAAAATGTATTGCTGTTATTTGTTCATGTTATTGTTGTAAGAAATCCAATGAAGTTCTAGAGCACCGATTTCTATCAAGCAGAATGTTTACAGAGGAAAACAAAAAAAGAAAGCTTAGAAGAAGCATGAAGGAAATTAACTGGAAAGAGAGAGAATAAACCACAATAAAAGATGTTGCTTAAAAAATAATAAGCTATGAACACACCCATTATGCTACTATGCATGTGTTGATTAAGCTTATTTTGGTTCAAAACAACCCTTTTTTTTTTTACAGAGGTCCAAAACAACTTGAAATAGAAAAAAAAAAATAGACTATCATCCCAAAAACTATATCTTCATTAAACTTAATCTGTTAAAGTTCAAACCATGACAGCAAGTAAATAGTGTTTCCAAGAAAAGAATGACAAACTAGGTTTGCATCCTCAAGAGTCTTGTTCATGAAGCCATGCACCATCTTAAATTTTTAAAAGCAATCCTAACACGTTTTTACACTAAGCCCTAACCCTTCAGTTGTCCTGCAGAGTACACATGGTTGAGAGAGAGAGAGAGAGAGAGAGAGAGAGAGAGAGAGAGAGAGGAATCATGTTACAAATCATAGGTTATCCTACCAAAACATATAACACTTATTAAAAAGATTACCATAGTACGAGCCTCCAAACTTATAATCAGGTATGCATGATATTCATCATCATCATTAGCCATCTTAGAGGAATCAGCACTATGAGACCGTGAGCTCTTATGATAAACAGTCCAAATTCCTTTGCAACCAGGAAGTTCAACCTGAAATGATACAGGAAGCGAAAATACGGGTTCATTTCATATCACTTCACTCCTTTTCAAATTTTGATTAGAGAATCTTTAGATATCGGTCATTCAGCAAACTGAAAAACTAGATGGGCTGCACATGGGTTTACTGATCAATTTTAAAGTTATTTCACAGGCACATGCAGCAAGATTTGAGGTACTTAATGTAAACAAATGAAAATAAAAACACAACCAGCTGATATAATATAAAAAATAGACAAACCTCAGTTATCACTTCTGGGCGAATTGATTGCCGAAGAACACAGATAGAACCATTCTTTCCATGACCAGAACAGCACACCTGAGTAAATAAAGATATGCAAAACAAAATTATTGAATCGTTAACAGTGCTAATATTAGACAAGATGACTGTAAATGACCCTTCTGGTAGAGAGACAAATAAAATTAAAAAAAAAAAAAGAAATGAAAAAGTATGGGTCATTTATGCTAGGTTTTCGAAGAGGGAGTATCCTATTTTTCAGGGATTAAACACGTATCTACGCCAAATATACATAATCACTATCAATTGCTACAATGGCCTCCTTCACTCCCTCCTCTCCCACACCTTTCCTTTTTGCCCAATCTTAGCAAGTAATTAGTGCTTGGATTAAGTGCTTAAAGTAATAACCCATGAAATCATACAAAGTGACCACTCATGGAAAAAGACTGACCAATTCATAGTTACTCTGTTTGGCAATCCCTGTAGCATTTGCATCAGCATTTATCCTCAAACCATATGAGAAATCTTTTAGAGGACCAACGTTAATCAATGAATCCCTAACTGCAAATGAGAATGTTTTCTGCAGCCAAAATAAACTAGTTCAGTAAGTGCAATACACCAAAGAATTCTAGTGAGAAAAAAATGAAAAAGATGCTAATGGCAACTCCATATCCTGTTGTCACCTTACTCTATGTACAAAAGCAAAATGAGACACTACCTGTGCTGATTCTGTTCTATTTGGTGCAGATCCATACAATGAAAGTTCCTCGCCACTAACCAAATCTTGCAAAGCATCAGAAGGTGACCTTCGCAATCTCTTTGATGAAGGAGCATCTACTTCAATATCACCAACCTACAAATGTTGAGGAGAATCTTACAGATAATGATAATAATAACACCAGTAACAGAAACTACAACAGCGAGTTTTGCTTGAAAAATGCATTTGAGTTTTTTTTTGGGGGGGGGGGGGGGTNNGTTCTAGTTTAAAAAAAAATCTCTTGAAAAAAATGACAATCAGCACCGAAAGAAAGTAGCAGACAAGTTCCAGATATTATTAAATGTGCACCTCCTCTTTTAGATTATTAGACGATGACATTGAAACACCAGATCCACAAGAAAATTGCACCAGCATACTGTCTCCCAATCGACTCGCGAGAAAAAACAGAGAATTTCCAATTGTCGTTATACCCTTAAAGATTTGAAGATATTCAAAAAGTTAAACTCAATCTAACCGATAAGTATAGAATCAAATTTGCAACAACAATAGCACGAAATGCAAGGTTTTCCAAACTTACAGATGACAAAACTGAAGCTTTTGACTTGGAAAGATCAAGTCTCTGCACGACCCTGGAATTGAATTTGTTGGTTTAAGTATACATGGTTCAATCATAATTGTGTTCTGTGATCAGTCACACAGTCATATTTGAAGTATAATGCAAGCTACTGCAATTGCAGCAAATAACAACATTAACTCTTTCTTTCTCTATCCATTATGTCAAATCCAGAAATCCTAAAATTGATTATCCTCTACCTTGTGACATGGGCCTATCAGGCGGAGGAGGGAAAAAAGAACATTGAAAAATTTGTTTTTTTTTTTTTTGGTGTGT
>NC_029776.3:80422160-80431476 GCF_000817695.3 Arachis duranensis
AAGCAAGAAAATTCACCTTTCCCAAATAATTATGTTTCCCTATATGGAGCATAATCCTAATATAAATTCTCCAGCTGCCAAACAACTAAACGAACATATCACCCACAACATCAAGAACATGAATGAATGAAATGGAAAAAGAATGACAAACCTTCCATCATAAACAAGCACAAGCAATAGCAGTTCGCCAGTTTTTGTCGACAGCAAGGCCACGTCATTCGACAGCCAAGTTGCATTGGCAGCATCAAGCTCCACATTGAAAGTTGATCTTGGCATCTCCTGACTGAAATAGAATTAAAACCTCTCAGTGCTAAAGATATGATGGATAGATAGCCATAAACTTTTAACGGCAATTAAAAGACAAAGGGAAAAAATCTCCACCTGCTATCAAGTGAAACAGCATAGCTATTCAAGGCCAATGCACATGAAGCAGACTGCAAAAATGACCTATATAATTATATTATTGCAAATATTGTTTAAAATGGAGGATTGAAAATTCAGATAACATATCTTTCTAATTGACAGAAGTTGAGAAGCAATTGCATGATTACTTTAAAGCAATACACTTACCTGACTATGATAATGAATAGTGTTAGCTCCAATTACAAGAACACCACCTATTGGTGAGGGCACTGCTAGAAGCTTGTAGGCATCATGGGGGAGATTCTGAGATGTGAAAACACAATTTGAAGAAAATAATTATATCTTTAAAAAGGAGGAAAATTCAGCAGAAACAAACAGATGCTGGACTCTGGAATCTCCAAGCAAAATATCATTCAAAAATATATAAACCAGAAGGATTTCACTGTGCTTAACAACTTACAAAAGAAATCTCACACTCAAGGCGTAAGTTGTGGAGAAAAACGATGGCATAATTCAATATACTGAATACAGTATAGACTATAGACTACTCTTGTGTCATTCTATTTGTCTACCATTCAATAGTAAGCATAACCGATGACTTAGAATAAAAATAGATAAGACTAAATATATATAAATTAGTAGTCACAAATGGCCAGGTTAAGTAAACCAGCCATACCTCAAAACACTTCAACTTAAGATATTCAAGGGTGGGACAGAAATTCTGTTAAATTCTTCTATATTTCTAGAGTCACAGTCTAGCAAAATCGTAAAATGTTGAAGCGCCATCAAGGCATCTATATTGCACTTACAACAGCTGACCAAATGAGTGGATGCTGCTTCAAAGTTGTGCTAATACTAAGTGCAGATATCATGCATGTATGGTGCTTCCATGAGAGACGCCCAGCCCAAGTAAGCTCGCATTCATGCAGGATGACCATAACAGGTTCAATATATCCTATACACAAAGTTAAATAAATTTTAAGATGAGTAACGGTTTGAGAAACACTTTCACAGTTTTTGAGCAACACTTTTTAAAACACTTAAAAGAAGTACATATATAATTACATATCCAAATAGAAAATGACTTTATAAGCTACTTTCAATTTTTTTCTTATCAAATAAACACTTAAGTAAAACTATTTGTACAAAGGTCCCCTCAAGAAAACCAAAAATTACTAGGTACATTGACATGCTTAAAGCCCCACCAGACAGAGAGAGAGATACAGAATAATAGAAAAAGAAGAATGATATTTGTACACATTGATATGTGTTTTACTTTTGTACACCAAATCTATCACCATTAATTTGAATTTGATCCCTGACACACATTTTCTTCTTCTATCTGCTCCATTCTTGGATTTAATACGTATATAAATTGAACACCAATTTAGGTATGCAGGTGTGCAACTATCATTATTCATTTGGGTGGGGAGGAACAGAATCTATGACATTCTGATTATGCCTATAAATTTTAATCAGTCAACTCATTTTTCTTGAAAACAACATTACAACTAAAACCTAGGTGAGAATGGTAGTCTATCGGTATAAGAAGCACTAAGATTTTTTGAAATGCTAAAAAACACAAATAAATTATACTCTTACACTAACCATGAACAAATGTAAAATCTTTTACATGCCTCATATCCAAGTCACGTAGATTTATCATATAAGATGACTCAATACGAGCAGCAACTGCACCTCCAGAACCCAAGGTATCATCGTCTCCAACTAAACCAGAACCAGCCTGACAGCAATAAAACACCAATTAAGAAAATTAAAAGTCCACCAAATTATACTTTAACATCGAAAATTTCCCATGAGAAAATACACTTAATAAATGGTATATATTCAAAGTGCACTCTATCAGACTTGGGATATTAGTTGAATTACATAATGCAATAAAATTATTACACATGAATTTAGGTGGATTCTCTGTTACTTTAGCAACAGATATATATGAAAAGAGAACTCCCATTTCATCCATGTAAAGAGATTGGCCAGCTTAGGCCACATGTTTAATTGCTTTTTTTTTTAAAGATAAGCAGATAGTAAAGGAAATTCACAAGATACATTGATACTACAACGACTTTTTAAATTGAAAAGTATGAAGGATAATAGACCTGAGTAGCCTTTAGTATTATCATTTGCAAATCATAGACAAGAACCCCACCACACCTGCCTTGAGGATCAACCTTTACCAGGGGACCACTTGCAAACTGTTCTCTTCCTCTTTTCAAATGAAGCCATTCTGGACCCTCAAAACAATGCAAGGAACTAAACAAAGAAAAGATTATAGTTAAGCTTCATCCTTTAGGCTAGTAAAACAGACATGCATACAAAATATAGTAAAGAATACCTGAGATCATAAGTGAATACAAGTTCTATAAAAGAACACTTTGCCATCAAATAACATTATTTTTAAGTTGTCACATAGACAGATAGACCCCAATAAAAGAAGGGACATCAATGAGGGGACAAAGAGAAGGAGAAAGAGAATTGCAGAAATTTCTTGAAGAATCATAGATATTAGTACAGTTCTCTGTAATCAGAAACACTTATGCACACATATAACCAATGAGTAGTACAAAAGATTATGACCAGCCTCAACTTCATTCTCAATGGAAGCAACTACATTGGATGGATATCTTAGTTGTTCCTCATTGCCACCAAGGAACATTAATATTTTTTTGCAACTAAAGGGTGGAATCCTAGCAAAACTAAATGTGTGCGAAGTCTCCATTTTGACTAGCTTGGTGGATAGAGAAATAATTTTTAAAAAAAAGTTGGATAAAAATAAAAATACTCAAAATTGGACTCCACAATGTCTTAGAAGGACAACTTAGGGCTTTAGGGTTTAGGAGTCAGCTCTCCACAATATCTGGCAATTTAACTCTCCAACAGAAAATAAAGCTTGCCAGGATTACACTTTTCAGCTGAACATGTGCACGTTACAAGGATTTCTTTCATCTCCCAACTTCCCATTAAAGATCCTTCTAGTTTTCAGTCTATATAAGTGCAAAGCCGTTTTCCCAAAAAAAAAAAATGCATTACTAACAAATAATTAACAGACCAAAAGATAGAAGCAACCACTCACCTTGTACGAAGTCCATGAATAGAATCATCATACTCTAGAACTGAAATCTTTGCATCTTTAAAAGTTAAGATGATTGAATCCCTCCTTCTAGAACCATCACCAGCTCCAATGCTCAACACAGCCATGGCTTCAACATTACCATGTAACCTGAATCACAAGTACAAGCCCAAACACCAAATCATCAGTAAATTCAACAGATTAAAGGCACATCCCCTTGTCAATAAGGTAATATCAAATAGAGACTAGCCAACCAGAATATGCTGATTACTTTGGGGGGAAAATGCCAAGTATAACACACTAAATTCACGGCTCTTGTCATTTTAGCAATCAATTCAACATATAAGAGGCTAAAAAATAATGAAGTCAATAAAAGAATATAGTTAAGTAAAAAGCACTACTGCTCACTTAACATACCTCAGTCCGCAGTATACTCATTAGTTTCAATAGTCAAAAAGTAAAAGAAAAAAGAAAAAAAATAAAACCATAACTTCGTTCTGAACTTCAAATTCTAAATCCCAGCACCAACAAGACAGCTCGACTCAGCTAGGCCAGTAAAACCAACAGCTGAAATAAGCTGAAACTAATCAAACTCATATACTAGCATCACTTGTGTACACCTACAACTATTACCAACTAGTGACTAAACTTCCATAGTTGAAACCACATTGTACCAGTAACTTTGTGTTTGGGGGGATTCAAAAATCAAAACTTGACTTCCAATTTCACATTCTAAATTCCACCTAATCTATATAATCAACCGAGTCAAGCTAAACAAAGAGTACATTTTGCTGAATTTCAATTCTAAATTCCCAGCACAACCAAATTTAAAAGAAGCAGAAAACCTGTAATGGCAAACAAGCTCGAGTGAGGCCCCGGTGACGCCGTCGAAAACGCCACCACGGCTGGACTCAGCTGCAGCCGGAGGACCCTTAGCAGATTCCTCGTGGACCCTGACGGCATAGACTTCGAGGACATTGGCAGAAGTGAGGATAAGGTTGGGAATGGGGCCGAGGTCGCGGCGGGTAGCGGGGTTGGGCCAGTCGGAGTCAGGGTCCAGGTCGTCGGCGGGAAGAGGAGGGACGCGTGGAACGTAGTCGGCGCGTGAGTGAGTGAGGAAACCGGAGGCACAGTTATCGATGCCGGTTGGGCAGTGCATCATCTTGTAGGCCGCGAAGCTCATTTTGTTTAGCTCAAAGATTTAATCTTTGGAATGTGAAAATTTCAAATGTAAGTTGGTAAGTACAATTTGTTCTTCTCAATTCTCGGTTTTCAGCTCAGGGAAGAAGAATTGAAGAAATGAGCTTAAACCCTGAAGAAATTAGGGTTTACGTTGTTTTGTTTGGCGGGAGTGTTATGAATATGAAGACTCAGATCAACACACACAACCATCATCACTCACAGTCAGAACCTGTGTTGTGAAGTGTGAACCACACCGGCATCACATTTCTTTGCCATTTTTTTATTTTATTTTATTTACATACTTTCTTTTTTATATATTGGATTATGAGTAGTGAATTTTTTAAAAATGACAAACTATGTGTTATAGGTTGTCAATAATGTTTTGTCTTTTTATAATTAAAATAATATTTTTTATTTTTACAAAATAGCAGTGAAAAATAATAAAATAATAAAATATTCTTATATTTCACACAAAAATTATCGATATCTAAAAATTTTAACCACTCTTTTATATACATAAAATAATAATTTAAAAATACTTAACAAATACATGGAAAACTAAATTTTGATTTTTTTTTCTATAAAAACTTTTACTCCAATTCTAAAGATGTTTTAATAGAAATCTCTTTAATTCAATTATTTAAGAAGTTAAGTTTTACCTCACAACTTAGAATGATAAATTATTTAATCGAATTAAATTTGTCTTATTAATTTTGATATCTTAATTAAGAGGTTGAAAGTTTGAATCTACCTTAAAAATGGAAAACATCCTATAATCAATTATTTGCCTTTAAGTGGATGATTAAGGGCAATGAATTATTCAACTTGAGAATTGCCAATACAATTTGAAAAAGGAACTACTTAGGATAAAAAATATTAAACCATAAAAAATATTTTCATTAAAAATATTGATTCTCTAACATTCACCATTTAATTAAGTTAAAACCATTATCATTAACCAGTCATGTGAACTCATCCCTACATCTTTAAGGATAATCTCATTCAAAGCTTTGAGTGGAAAGAGAGAAATGGATAGAATACTCCCATACTCCCATAGTCCCATGTCATTTTGTCTTAGCATCAACTTGGTTTTCTGTTGAAATTCCATAACCACTATCTCCTATTAGGCTATTACTCTTGCCAAAATCATATAATCTTGGAACTGTAAACAAAATGATGAAAAAGTTACAAATTATAATCCAGATGGTTTATTCCAAAATAACACATCCACATTACAACCTACATGATTTTAACTTTATAACATACTTTCAGCAATTCTTCTACCATTTCTCTGCCTTGTCAAGTAAACTTGAATTTAAAAACCTCATCAGCCAACAATTTTTTAATTTATTATTATCTCCATCAAAATAATATCTGACGTTCCATTACATTATAATTTTATGATAATAATAAGAAGAGAGAATGAATGGCTTCAATGTAAGGAAAAAGGTATAAAATGAACTAAAATTCAAAAAGTTGTTACAACTTACAAGGAAATGTAAAGCAGTGTGAGACTAAGATTAAGCCATAAAAAGCTACTTAAAATTTTGACCTCCTCAAAACTTGAAACAAAAAAGAATGAGAAAAAGCATCATCTCCAATTAGTGTACAACAGTATTTGACATACATGTCAAGCACATCAATGCAGGAACTTGTAACAAAGGAGAGTACAGTTAATTTTCTCAAGGAACTTGCAATGCCAGGGATCAAAAGCTATCAATCTACTTTCAATGAATTTCTCAAGCTTGCTTCTTAAAGCTCAAATCAACATCTTCATTAATCTGCAAGAAACAAAAAACCATCTAGTTTAATTCGATACTGAGGATTCCGCGGAGCCAAAACAACAGAATTTGAGGCTTACTTCTTTGGCAAGTTCTTTGGCTTTTTCATCATTGAAACCTAAAGTGGACAAGATCTGGCGACCTGCTGATCCTTCTTGGGCCCAAACTCCAAGAAGTAAATGAGTCACGGTTATTTCGCCTCCATCACCTACATTTTATGTCATAACTTTAGCAGTGACAAAAGAGATCATCAAAAAGTAAATAAGGTATAATGAGGGAAGCAAGATCAAGATCACCATTTAAAATCGTTTTCAGATGGGGCACAAGACAACTCAAAGTTTCTTTCCAAAATATATTTCATTTCAATTTCGTGCAAGAGTAGCTTGCAAGAGTCTAACTCATTTATTGAACAAATTTTGGCATGGAACTGATAGGCAGAAACCATAATACCTGACTTCAATTTCTCATCCACAGCCCAGTCAAGGGCTTTCTGAGCTGGTTCGGTCAATGGAGGATGTTCAGGGCTAAAGAAATACAGGTCAGATTTCCCAAGTAGCTCTACTGTTTCTTCCCGTACTTTGAAAAGAGAAATTCCATTGGCTCTCAAGAATTTTGCAGCTTTACTTGTTCCTAAAAGAATACAAAATGTAGCGCTTATGAGTAGAAGAAAGGCACACAGCTATAAATTTAGAAAATGGATTCATTCAACTTGAAATCAAGATGGAAGGACATTGCTTTCTGATCAGAGCTAAGACAGCACACACTTCAGGATTGCTATTTAAGACTGAAGTTGGAAATCAAATTTCATTTAGTATCCAATCCAAATTCTGACCTGACCTTCCCACGATCTACAACCATGAAACTTTACCATTGCATTTCTATTTATTCAAACAATATCATATTGCTCTTGTTTCAAACACTGCAACAAAACTCTACATCATTCTAACATCCTCACACTTGGTTCTTGCACAAAATAACCAATACCTTAAGACATAACTTCGATACAAGTAATTCCTAAAAAGGAAACATATGATGCAAACGGTAATTCAATCAGATAAGTTCACTGCCAGTAGCATTAAGCAAGCTACAACTGAAATTTATAAGACACAATTATGCATTCAATCAATGGATACTGCACAAGTCCAGTGGCTGAATCACAGCCTTCATGGCAAAACACAAATCAAGCATGGTATCGCTATATATTACTGAAATCTCAAAAGGCATCCAATTACAACAAACCTTCTACCAAAATCCCCATGAGAAGTGCTTCGGTTCCTGTGTTGGGATACTTCAGCTTCCTGGCTTCCAATTCTGCCATAGCAAAAGACTTTATAGACCTCGCCGACCACCTAAATCAATCCAAACCAAACAAAACAGGCCCTCAGAAAAACAATCTGAAAGTATATACAATAATGTGTATAAGCTCCTAAGTAGTGACACACTAACAAACAACTTCAGCTGAAGAAACTAGCTAAATTATGCAGCTGGCAACAACAAATTGATGATGATAACAGAAATAACAGAAAACCAAACGATTAAGCTAAATTGTAAGGAAACTCAAATCCATTGAATCAAAACTGGTGATAAAAGACAATAACAATGAACTCACTGTGGCGTTTTGTCAATTGTATCCGCCTTGGGTTTCCTGCACACACAAAAAAAAGGAAAAGGTGATAAACTTTAAGCGAATTAGAGGAAAATTAAAGAAACCCAAATTGAGTTTGAGAAGAATTACGTGGTGGGAAGACTAAAGGACACCGTTGCAGTGGTGGCACGGGTGCGGCAACTCACTGAGGGGAATGGAGGGATTGGAGAGAAGCGATGAATGGTGATTCTGGTTCCGAAGAGAGAGGTGAAGTGTAGATTATTGTTGTTGTTGGTGGGGTTTGAAACATTATTGGGAGAGATTGAAGGTATAGAAGAAGAGGAAAGGGTGGGAATGGAAGCCATTGGAGAGAGAGAGAGAGAGAGATTATGTGAATTAGCGAAAAGGGGTTGGAAGATGAAGTAAGAAGAAGAAAAAGGAGGAGGTTTCGGATTTCATTTCATGTTTAGAAATCTGAAATCAGGTTGGGGAAGACAGTTTTGAGATTGCGAGTTAGCGAAGTTGGTTTCACTCTATGTTCAAATCTAAACCAATCCAAATTAAATGGTTGGTTCAATCCAATTTTTTTTATACCAATTTTAAATAATTTAGCCTAAAATTTTGAAATTGCAAATTAGCAAGTTAGTTTCACTCTTCAATCTTCACTTCTCACACTTTTAGAGTTGATATGAAAAGTTTCAAAGTTCAAAATTTGAGTTTTTAATTTATAAAAAGTAGTAGTATAAATATTTGGTATAATTTTTTAAATTAAATTATATTTTTTTAAAAATTATTTAAGTATTTATGAAAAAGTTAAAAATATAATTTTTTTTATAATAACAAATTTTTTATCACATTTTTTTTAAAACACTTTTACAACTAAAAAATCAAACACAAAGAACTTATTTGGGAGAATTTTTTCAAAAATAAAATAAATCCATATTTTTTATTTTTGGACTTTAATTTGTAAATTAGGATTTTTTTTTTTGCATTTAAACAAGTTTATCGACCTACGAACTCTATGACCAGTCAATTTGACTGGAAAATCGGACCCTAACCGTATAAGAAAGAAAACTGGTACGAATTGATCAAATTCAATAAAGATCGGTCCGATCAAACCACATGTATTGAAAATTTAATCAAAATTTCTAAGAAAGGGTTCAAACGCTCTCCCTCGTAAATAGAAACACCTTGCACAACCACAAAACTACTATTGTGTTTATTATTATATATATGCAAATTTAAATATATATAAATATCTTTCATGAGTTTCATCAAATAATTTATCTTTATTTTATTATTTTAATTTTAGTT
>NC_029776.3:80431671-80433221 GCF_000817695.3 Arachis duranensis
TCTATAATAGAGTAAAAATAATAAAATGTTTATTATTCTTGTTTTATATTATTTTAAAATAACTTGAAATTCTTAAAATGTTAGTAAAAATATGTATTTTAAATTTTAATTTTAAATTTTTTATTATTTTTTTATTTTTATTTATATAGGACCGAATTAACCGGTTCAACCAGTGACTTATCGGTTGAACTAATGATCCAGTGATCCAGTAATTTGACCGATTCTATCACCAGTTCAGTTCTGACAACTATGGACCCGGTGAACTCCCTTTTAAGTTTCTTTGAATTCCGCGTTGTTAATCCATTGTCATCATCTCCAAATAGTATATAGATCTATAAACAGTATATAAGAGTACACAAAAATACACAGACAATAAATTAAAAAAATAAGCCATATTTAACAATGGCAAGTATGGTTATCGTCTTTAAAAATACATAGGTACATCGAAATAAGTCATATTTAACAAAAAAAAATTAATTATAAATTAAAAAAATAATTATTTTCCAAAAATAATCCACTTCCAAATATATCGTAACCATTATTATCGTTTCAAAATTATATAAGAGTACACAAAAAGTACATAGGATAACAATCCTTGTTAATTTTTGGAAATAGTTTTTTATTAATTTATAATTAAAAAAATTCTTGTTAAATATGGCTTATTCCAGTGTACTTATGTATTTTTAGAGATGATAACAATGGTTGTCATTGTTAAATATGGCTTATTTTTTTTAAATTTTATAATTAAAAAAATTCTTGAAGAAGTCATGCTTGTTGTCCGTGTATTTTTGTGTCCTCCTATATATTATTTGTATATCTATATACTATTTGGAGATGATGATAATGGATTAAAAACGCGGAATTCAAAAAAACTTAAAAGGAGTTTGCCGGAAGTTTGGCGAACTTGCCAATTTTTATAGAGTTCGCTCGGGTCTGACGAACTTGCTTAAATAAAAAAAAATATATTTTGGGAATTAAAGTCCAAAAATCATGTTTGAGGAAATATAGATTTTTTTTATTATTGAAAAAAAACTCTTGTTTGGGCGTTATTTTCCAAAAATATCTTTTATAAAAATAAAAATGATTTTAGATTTGGATATCTCATATAAAAATATCTATTTATCTATCTATTATGTTTGAATAAAATAAGATAAAAATATTTTTATTTATTATGAAAAAATATTATAAAAAAATATAAATTGTAACTTCTCAAAAAAAATATTTTTTTCTAATGTTTTTATTTTTACTATTAGAAATTTGTCAAGCACACTAAAAAATAAAAAATATATTTTTTATCAATTTAATGGTACCCAAACAAGTACAAAATAACTTATTTATAAGCTAATTTTAATATAAGCCTTTATTGTTTAAGCTATTTTTTTTAAAAAAAACTTAATTAAGTTGTTTACCCAAATTAAACATTAATCTCCTTATTTTACACTTTATGATATATCTTTTACTATTAAACACTCAAATTAATCTTTAAAAAATTTATATGATATGCTCTATTTTTTAAAAAAAAATATTGTTTAAAAATTTTCAATAATTAT
>NC_029776.3:80433588-80449274 GCF_000817695.3 Arachis duranensis
GAACCAAAATATTTTATTTAATTTTTTACTTTTTTATTCTTTAACTATTTTATACTGTTATAAAATAATTATTATTGTAGATATGATATTTTGGAGTATTATCATACGTAATAATAAAATATGAGTATTCATAATGTGTTTTTACTAATTAGCAAGTGAGTTAGGTAAATAATATCCTATTATTATTCTATTTAAAACCTTCTTCATCTATAAATCTATAAATAGATTTTAAAGAGGAGGTTTCGACAAACTAAAAGTAACACATAGCTACTTATCTTAAGTAATTTTTTAGTTCTTTTGAGAAAAATATTATGTATACAATATTTAGTGTGAATGTGTTATGTTATATTAAATGACACATTAAAAATTAATAACAATTTTTTTTATTTTTTCTTATAATTTTCTAGCTTTATTTTTATTTATCCATCTTAATTTCACAACAACGTTATTACTTATTAGGATAAAGATTCTTAAAATAATAAAATTTAATTATGTAAAATCTTTTTTTTTAGAATTTGTACTACTTCATATTTTTGGAAATAATTATTTATCATGAATTGTGAATACTGAAATTTATCTTGACTAAATGAATTTTAGTAATACTATTAAGACAAATAATAATGCAATGCTAAATGATTGTGCTATGACAATGAATTTTCTTTATCCATCTTGACGAATGATTAAAAAAAGAATATATTCCCATAAAAAATCCAACATAATTATAGAAGAGTTTAGAGAAAATGCATTATCACAAAAAATTAGTGATTCTTCTAAATGCTCAATATGAGTAATTACATTTATGGTTACAAAATTTTAAATCTATCGCTAAATATAATTTCACAATGTTCAAAGTATACATGCAAAAAATATAACGCTTAAATCGGTAATAATCTAAGAAGTATAAGGACTAAGAGCAGATAACATGTCCTAGACATATATTAAGCCTTTTATTTATAGTATTTAAAAAATAGATTTGGAGGGAAATCAGATAGATCCATGCATAATATACGCAAGATCCTCAGTGAATATTATCCAATATGTTTTTTACGAGTTCATATGTCTCAAGAGAGGTATTCTTGGGTCGACCACGTTATAGTGGAATTTTGACTTTTAATAGATATAAAGTAATATAAAATTGAACACTACTCACAATAATGCACTCGTTATATATTTTGCTATAGAGAGGAAAAAATAATATGAAAGATTTTTTCTAACTAACTCTATAAGATGATGTGAATAAGAATATTGTTATTGTTATTGACTTCAATTACAATTCTAGAGACGTATATATAATATCTCTATGCTATAACTTCAACGAATAAGAATAAAATTTTTTGACAAAAAACTTCTTAGAGCAAACACTCAATCCGGTCCTTATCCATTTTCACGAAGGACAAAGCGATCCCTATCCAAAAAAAGGGGACCCTTCGACCCTCAACCTTTTTATTTTGGGACATTACGATTCCTTTATTAAAAAATCCGTTAAATAATAATTAAAATTAGTTTTGTGGTGGTTTTATTTGTATTTTGTAGGGGTTTTAAACCTCCACAAACTATTAATAAGTTTGTTTTTGAAAAACTCCTTCTCCAATGGTGGTTAAATGAAGAAAAACCATTGATGAAAATGATACCGCAAAAAAAAGTAATTATAGTACAAATACCTTTCAAAGGAAAAAAATAACATCGAATAAAAAATGAAAAAAGAGAACTTTAATGTTGATAATATTGGTATTGATGATGATGACAGTAGAGGAGATAATGATGATGATAAAGTATGGTTACACAATAAAAATAATAGAGGTAGGAGTTATAACAATGAGGATGAAGAAAGTAGTGGTAGTAGTGGTAGTAATTAGTTATATTGTTGAAAAGAATTTTGTGGGGGTTTAAAACTCCCACAAAATATAAATAAAACCCCCACAAATTAATTTTTGTTATTATTTAATAATTTTTTTAATAGAGGGATCGTATTATCCCAAAATAGAAAGGTTGAAGATCGAAGTGTTCGTTTTTTTTTTTTTTGGACAAGGATCGCATTGTCTTTCGTGAAAATTGACAAGGACTGGATTGGGTCTTTATTACTCAACTCCTTACTAAATATTTTGAGTTCTCTTCTATTAAAACTCATTTATTTTACTTTCTAAAACTACTCTTATCCTTCCTTTATTCTCACAATTCTCCACCTCGATCACAATTTGAAATCTACTCAAATTTTGGACAATCAAAGTATGGTATTCGTATGCCCATGCCTAACATGGAACAACATTGAGCAATTCCAAACAGTGTTGGAACTTGCTTCCTGACACTGCTTTAGTCAGCATGTCTGCGAGATTTTCATCTGTGTGTACTTTTACAAGAGAAATGTTGTCTTTCTCTATAACATCACGCACGAAGTGATATCTTACATCAATATGCTTGGTACGAGCATGATGCTTATTTTTAGCCAAATGAATTGCACTTTGACTATCACAACTGAGATTCACGCAATCTTACTGAAACTCCAAATCATCTAGAAGACCCCTTAGCCATAATGCTTCTTTCACCCCTTCTATGCTACTGCTATGTACTCGACCTCTGTAGTAGATAGTGCCACTGTAGCTTATAACATTGATCGCCAACTAACTGGAGCACCTTGTATTTTATATACTAACTAGTCGTAGAACGTCTTCTGTCTAGATCACCAGCATAATCAGAATTAACAAAGCCGCTGATTTGACATGATTTTTCACTAAAGCATAAACCTATGTCAATGGTACCTTTCAAGTACTTTAATATCCACTTGACTGCTTTCCAGTGTGCCTTACCTGAATTTGCCATGAACCTGCTAATAATACTGACTGCCTGTGAAATATCTGGGCGTGTACACACCATGGCATACATTAGGCTACTGACTGCACTAGCATAAGGTACATTTTTCATGTAAACCTTATCTTCTGCTGTTGTGGGAGATTGTTTACCAGAGAGCTTGAAATGTGGAGCCAACGGTGTTACTAATGGATTAGCATTTTCATTTCGAACCTTTTAATAACGCGCTCAATGTACCCTCTATGGCTCAAGAACAATTTTTGGCTTGATCTCTCTCTTTTAATTTTCATGCCTAATATTTTTTGTACAACACCCAAATCTTTTATTTCAAATTCTTTACCAAGTTGAACCTGTAACCTATCTATCTCCACCTTTCTCTTAGAAGCAATAAGCATGTCATCCACATACAATAGAAGATAGATATAATTACTTTCAGAAAGCTTATGAATGTATACACAACAATCATAATTACTTCTGGAAAAACCTTGTTTTAACATAAGAGAGTCAAATCGCTTATATCATTGTCGAGGAGATTGTTTCAATCCATATAGCAATTTCTTTAAGCGACATACCTGATTTTCTTTACCCTCAACCTTGAAACCCTCAAGTTGATACATGTAAATTTCTTCCTCAAAGTCACAATGCAAGAAAGCTGTCTTTACATTTAGCTGTTCCAACTCTAAATCACCCTGAGCAACAAGACTCAAAAGCACCCTTATGAAAGTGTGCTTCACCACAGGAGAAAATATCTCTTTGTAATCAACACCTTCTTTTTGTGTAAATCCTTTTGCTACTAACCTAGCTTTGAATCTTGTACCATCTGACTTAATAGGATCTTCTTTTTTTATACACCCATTTACAACCAATTGCAGTGTTTCCTACGGTCAACGGAACCACCTTCCATGGCGACCAACCAACTTTCTCTATCTTTGTCTTTGATAGTATGTTTGAAGGTGGCCGGCTCATCATCCTCCACTGAGAGTGCATAATCTACCAAGTTTACCTGCCCATAATGTTTCAGAGACTTGTCTGACCCGAACTTCTGAACAAATTTATAATCCCTCTTTGGCCTAATGGATGCCAAAGAATCCTGCTGCTGCTGTTATAATGTATGTGCATTTTCTCGCTGAATCTCCTCATGATCAAGTTCATCCTCTGTATCATCTCGAGTAGTATTAGGATGCTCCACCTGAACATTATTAGAATCTATTTGTTGGTATTTAGACTCTATCTCCACCACTTGAGTATTTGAGGTTTTTCCAACATCATCATCATCTGGCATCGTATCTTTAGACAAAACTACGATAGATCGTTCATCAAAGGTAACATCCATGCTAATTACAAACTTAGAATCATTTACGCTCCAAAGACGATACCCTTAAACCCCTTTTGGATACCCTAAAAAGATTGCCTTTTTAGCTCTATCATCAAGCCTATTATCTTTGACATGATAATAGGCTGTGCATCCAAAAACTATGAGTTTCTCGTAATCTGCATGTTCTTCTGACCACACCTTATAAGGTGTGTCTCCATCTAGAGAAGAATGTGGGGTCGGTTCACTATGTAGCAAGCTGTAGCAACCGACTCCACCCACCACTCTCTGCCTAACATAGAATTAGAGCGTATACACCATGCCTTCTCAAGTAGCCTACGATTCAGTCGTTCAGCGACTCCATTCTGTTGTGGTGTTTCTCTAACTGTCCAGTATCTTACAATGCGTTTTCGATCACAGAACTCCTTGAAAGCCCCATCCATATACTCTGTGCCATTATCTGATCATAAAATTTTCAGCTTCCTACCTGTTTGGTTTTCAACCATTGCTCTCCATCACTTAAAGGTGTTGAATACCCCATTCTTATGCTTGAAGAAGTAAACTCAAATATACCTGGAATAATTATCAACAAAAGTAACAAAATACCTGGAACCACCCTTGGAAGTAACTTTAGATGGGCCCCAAACATCAGGATGCACGAAGTCTAACAACACTATGCTTTTGTGCTTGCTTGTAGAAAACTTCACCCTGTGTGCCTTTCCATACACGCAATGCTCACGAAATTTCATTTGTAGTTTCTTCATATTCTTCAGCAAACCTTGTCCATAAAGCAATGATAGACATTTTTCTGATATATATCCAAGGCGCATGTGCCATATTTTTGTGCAATTTGTTTGATCTCTACTTCCATTGATTCCAACTGCTAACTCACATGTGACTGTTGTCCCCAAAAGAGAATAAAGATTACTGTGACGAACTCCCTTCATCACTACCAAAGAACCACGAATAACTTTTAGTACCCCATTTTTCGCAACTATTTTGCAACTATTTTTCTCCAGCTAACCTATGGAGATAAGTTTTTTTTTCGTAAGTCTGGAATATGTCTCACATCCTTTAAGGTTCTTACTATTCCATCATGCATCTTGATTCTTATAGTACCAAACCCCACAGTTTTACAAGCATGATTATTGCCCATTAAAATTGTGCCACCGTTTATGCTTTGATAGGTAGTAAATCACTTCCTATTTGGGCACATATGATGAGATGCTCCTGAATCAAGAATCTACTTATCGAAAATTTCATAAGATTGTTCTATCATAGAGTAACAGTCCTCCTCATCATTTGAGATGTAGCTTGCTTCTTGCTTTTCTTTTGGGTTGTCATTGTTCTGTTTCTTGAAAGTTATCTTCTTATTTGGACAATTTGCTTTGAAATGTCCAAGCTCCTCACATTTAAAGCATGTTCTTTCCGTATGAGGTCTAGATTTTGGCCTAGACTTTTCACGCTTATTACCTTTTTCTCTTTCATTAGTCCTTCCTCTAGTCGCAAATAATCCTTGTGCTTAATCATTATACTCTCTTCCATTTGGAGATGACATTACACTTGTAGCAACCTTACATAAATGATCTGCTAAAAGTGATGCTCTTGTCTCATCCTTGGTCAGAGTGTCACCCACCAGCATCAATGTCTGCACCATATTTTCATAGGACTTCGGTAATGAAAGTAACAATATGAGTGCCTGATCTTCATTATCAACTTTCACGTCTATATCCTTTAAGTTTGATATAATCCTATCAGACTTATTGATATATTCTCAGATTGAGGTACCTTCTTCCATCTTGTATGCATACAATTTGGATTTTAAGTAGATCCTGCTAGTTAGAGTTTTCATCATGAAGTTACTCTCTAACTTTGCCTAAACGCCTGCTACAGTTGCTTATTCATTTACTAGAAAAGCAACATCCTCTGAAGGCATAACATTATTGTATCCCGCGCCTCAAGATCTAATTCTTCCCAATCCTCATTTTTCATTTCCTCCGACTTTTTCTCTTTTCTTGCCAGTGCCGTGTGTAATTTTTGTGATATAAGCAGATTTTTCATCTGCAACCTCCAATAAGAAAAATAATTTTTCCATTAAACTTCTCGATTTCATATTTGCCTACTTTGACATTACCACTAGTAGACGCCATTATATTCAAAATTGAATTTTACCACGCAAATAATGAATAGGGTTAAGTACGATTTTGGTCCCTAACGTAGAGGCCAAAAATTTATTTCATCTCTGGCCTTTTTTTCGTTACAAAATGGTCCCATAAGTTTGATAAACCACTATTTTATGATTTATCTTGTGCTCAATTGAATGATTTTATCAATTCTTCACCCACTTATTCATATGAATTTGTATGGTTTTACAATTCCTTCCTTATGATATGACATATGTGAAAACATGTTTCCTATGCTTTAGAAATATTAAATTTAATTATCCTTTATTACCATTCGATGCCATGTTCTGTGTGTTGAGTACTTTCAGGCTTTATAGGGCAGAAATGGCTTAAAGGATGGAAAGGAAACATACAAAAATGGAAGGAAAGCACAAAATGGAGTTTTTGAAGAAACTGGCAATAACGCGAACGCATGGACGACGCGAACGTGTGCTTTGCGTAAACTGGCAACTGCGCGAACGCATGCATGAAGCGAACGCGTGACTCGCGCGAAACACAATGGACGCAGATGCGTGACTGATGCGGCCGTGTGTAAAAGAAAAACTCCAGATGACGCGACCGCGTGACCCACGCAGACGCGTGATGTGCGCGATCTGTAGAATTTACAGAAGTCGGCCCCATCGACTTCTGGACCCTTTTTGGTTCAGATCCAAGCCCAGAAAACACATATTAGAAGCTATACATTGGAGAATCCATCCATTCATCAACGAGAATTCATATACAACATTCATAATTCACAATTTTAGAATTAGATGTAGTTTTTAGAGAGAGAGGTTCTCTCCTCTCTCTTAAGATTAGGATTTAGGATTTCTATTATATTTAAGCTATGACCTCTTCAATTACAGGTTCAATGTCACTTAAATTTATGTTTCTCTTCCATTCTTAGATACTCTAATGCTTTTATTTTATTTATGTGCCAAATTGGCTTATGACCTTTTCATGTTAGGATTTTCTTAATTAATGCAATTAGAGGTATTTTCAGATATATGATTTTTATTTAGCTTTCTACATTCTTGCTTTGGTTGATTAATTAGTAACTCTTGAGTTGTCAAACCCATTGTGATTGATAATTGATATCTTTGCTGATTGATTTAGATTCCTATAACTCTAGTCTTTCCTTAGGAGTTGACTAGGACTTTAGGTGTTAATTTAATTTAACCACTTGACTTAGTGGGAGCAAAATATAATTCTCATCAGCATTGATAAGGATAACTAGGATAGGAATTCTAATTCTCATACCTCGCCAAGAGTTTTCTTGATTATTAATTTATTTTTCTTACTATTTAAATTACTTGTTCTCTATTTCAAAAACCCAAAAATATATCTTTTTTCCATAACCAATAATAAATCATACTTCCCTACAATTCCTTGATAAGACGACCCGAGGATTGAATACTTCGGTTATTTATTTTATTGGGTTTGCTTAAGTGACAAACAAAACTTTTGTAGGAAAGGATTCTCTGTTGGTTTAGAAACTATACTTAGAACGCGATTATATTTTGATATTTCTTTACCGATAGAAAACCCGATCGTCACTTCTTTTCTCCTTTCCCCCCTCTTCTTCCCTTGCACTCCCTCCACTGCTGCACCGCCACCACCGCGCCACCTCCCATCACCGCCGACCACTACCACAGCCCCACAACCTTTGCCCCCTTCTTCTTTCCTTACCCCTCCCTTAACCCTAACCCAGCACTACAAACCCACCCCTACCACTACCTCAGACCGCTGCCGCGCCACCCCTCTCATCGCCGCCGTGTCAACAACACCACCACCACATTCCCACCATCTCTCTGATCCATACCTCTGTTCATTCACATACCAGGTTCTGCCGAACACCGATTCCTCTATCATTAGTTAGTTAGTTGCATATTTTTCAGATTCTGTTCAAAATTAGGATAGTTAGAGATGCATGATTGTAGTGGATTCTAGGTGGTTAGGTAGCTAGGATGTGGTTAATGAATTTAGGCCTGATAATTGCATCGTTCTTGCTACTTGTTTTATCTATTTCGCGATTCTGATTTTGCTGTGATGATCATATTGTTCATATATTTTTCTTCCATGTTTCATGCTGCTGTTACACTATTCTTTCATGTTCATGTTATTTGTGTCTCTTTGCAGCTTTATTTAATTTTATCTGAACTGATTTTTTCTGCTGTTTATTTCCCGAAAACACCCAATTTTAGCCAGAATGCTGCCCAATTTTCTGTAAATTGTTTCATTTTTACCCATTCATGTATTGGTTTTGGCAATTTTGAATTTTGTACTACTTGGCTACAACCTAACCAATTCATGAACGCACGGGCTAGCATTCTTATTCCTTTTGATTCCCTAGTTAATAAATTGCATTATTGATGATTTCATTTTAATTTTGCAACTCTTGTATCTATCTGAATTATCATCAATAAACTGAAATTCTTGCTTGAATATGAGTTGCTTGTTCTTTAAATTTGTGAATTTATTGTTAACTAGGAAACCCATCATCGTGCCAATTACTTTAACTTTCTTTTTACTAACTCACTGCTTTCACTTTCTAACTTCCTTTTCACCTATTAACCATTTCAACTTTCTGATTTCTCTTTTTACCTGACTACTTTAACTTTCTAACTCAGGGCATGATCATTATTTTTTCTAATTAACTTGAATTCTGCTTATCATATATTTTGGATTGTACTTTTTCTTTTTAGACTTTTTCACTCGAATACAATCCAAAATGCACATATATTTGACTCATTTCATGCTTCTCTTGCTCTTTTGCCACTCTGTGCTTATATTGCTATTATTCTATTTGCCTACTTGTTTTTCTGCTTTTGTTCTTCAATTATATCCTGGAATTTCTGCTTTTCAGGATGTCTGACCCTCAAAGCAAAGGAAAAGACAAAGCAACCACTGGCAAAAGGAAAAGAGGCGAATCCTCTATGAGCATCCTTGACATTTTGCATGATAATTCCTAGCGGGAGAAGAACTTTACCCCGCAGGAAAAGCCTGATCAGTTGGTACCTGCAGCTGACCGAGTAAAATTTGCAAACAAATACTGTGAGCTGAAGTACTCAGTTTTTGCCACATCTAGGAACCTATACCTGGAAAGGACACTCAAAATTCCAGAAGAACTCAAGCAATACACTTCAGACTAAATTAAATAGAGAGGTTGGTTCTTCCTGGAGAGAAACTTGACTGAGATCAACTCATTCTGGGTCAGAGAATTCTACTGCAACTACTTTAAAACATCCCTGGATGCAATACAGCTCAGAGGCAAAGAAATTCTGGTTACTGAGGAAGCCATTGAAGACATCCTCCAGTTCCCACCTAAATTAGATCAGCCAGACGGTTACCAAAGGGTTGAAGAGGAAATGAGATTCATGAGATTTGACTGGAATGCAGTAAAACGGACTATATCTCTTGATCTTACTGTCCCATGGGTCATGGGAAAGAGCACAGTGGTACCTAAGGGAATCTGGCTGATGTATCTAAATGATGAGGCTCGACTTTGGTAGCAGATTCTGAGTAACTACGTAATGCTGAGCACTCATGAGGCAAAGGTGCCAGCTGCTATAATTACCCTCATCTGGTGTGTGATGGAGGGTAAGGACCTATATCTGCCCCGCTTCATCTGGTATTACATGGCCAGGGTCCATGTCAGAGGCACCCTCCCGTTTCCATTCCTGATTACTCAGTTGGGTCGCCGAGTTAGGTGCCTTAGGAAATTACTGATGAAAAGCCATCCGCCGCGGACTGCAGGAAGATCATCCCTCACAATAGGAAGTTTCAGGCTCTAGGCTACCGACCTCCTTTTCTCACTGACTCTGCTAAGGCAGCTACGTCTTCAGCTGCCCCTTCAGCATCCACTGTCCCAGCTCCATCCACTGCACCCCACCTGCTCCTACGCCCATTTATCTTTTGGTGCACCGACTCTTTGACCGCTTAGACCAAATGGAGCTCCGCCACCAGCAGCAATTTGAGAGGTCTGAGCGTAGCAACAGGCGACGTTATGAGAGGTCTGAGCGTCGCCACAAGCGATGCTATGAACACCTCAAGTTGATGATCTGATCTGATGGTGACATCCCCTCCGAGCCCGACACACCATCAGAGACATCTGAGGAGGAGGCGAGCGATCATGAGGAGGAGGCACATACCAAGGCTACGCAGGCAGCACCTGAGCAGGCTGCACCATGCCATGAGGAGACCCATCCGATCCAGCCAGCTGACCCGGAGATCCCTGTACAGACTAAGCCTCCCCTTCAGCAGACAGACTCCCTTCCACTCGCAGAGACACCGGCAGTCCTTCCTTCCGGAGATGACAATTCTTCACACACAGTTTGAGTGAGCATCGAGGACGATGTTATTAATTAAGTGTAGGGAGGTTGCCATCTCTGGCATATTTTTTGGTGAACCACTATAAGACTCTTCTATCTTATTTTGTTCATTTTCTGTATTTTATTTTATCTTTTAGTACTTGCACACTTTTCTTTTGCTTTTGCAGTATTTTTATTTTATTTTTGTATTTTGCACTTTGGGTTGTATATATCTTAGATATTTAGCTTGATTTGCACTTATAGCTTACTAGTTATATATTAAGTGGATTAATTAGTATAGTTTGCCCTTTTAGCATATGATAAATTGGTTTAATTGAAAATAAAAGAGTAAACTAGAAACTTTAGTGTAATAGAATAAAAAAAATCCACACACCTTGTATATATATAGCAACAAATGTGAGTTAGTTAACAACATTTCATCAAGGAAGAACACTAAGATTTTAAGGGCCATCTTAAGATTTACATTGAGTTGAATGAAAACTCTTGATTTCTACTTGCATGACATATATAACTGATGTATGATTTCTGAGCTAGAGAACACACAACCTGTGAGTTTTGAGCTTAATTGTATGGTTACATCAAACCATAAATTTCATTCCTATGTGTTTCGTACTTCTTTTCTATGCTTGCAATCTTTATTTTGTTTTAATCCATATGTCCAATATTGAATATAGATACATACCAAGAGATGATTGAGGCCATTAATTATTTTTGCTCACTTATTCCAAATAGCCTACCCTTTCAATCACCCTTGTTAACCCCCTTGAGCTTTTTGACCCCCTCTTCTATTTTATAACCACATTACTAGCCTTAAGAAGAAAAATAAGATAAAAATCCCAAGTTGAATCCTTGGTTAGCTTAAGATAGATATTGTGTATAATTTAAGTATGAAAAATTTTGTGGGAACATGGGATGATAGGAGAAAGGGAAATTAAATTGAATAAATTATTTCAAAAAATTTTGGAAAGCATGCTCATGTGAAATCAAAATAATTAAATTACCATGTGCATTAAAAAAATTAGTATTTAAATAAAGGGATACAAAAATTACCCCAATACAATTATAAAGAATCAATGCACATGGGACAAAAGTCAAAAATAAATTTGGTGCATGAGCATGTAACACAAAAATTGGAAAAATTTGGGTAGCTAGGTGAAGAACTTTGAAATTATATAGAGTATGTATGTTAGGTGAGATCTTAGATTAATCAAGGATTCACTTTGTTAGCTCACTTAGCCTTATATATACGCCATTACTCTTACCTCAGCCCCATTACAACCTGGGAAAAGACCTCATAATTTTTGTATGTCTATATTCAATATTTGTTGATTGGTTAGATGAAAAACAAAGTTTTAGAAAGCATGACTAGAAAAGAAGAGAGTGATTAACCCCAAACACTGAGTGATTAGAGAGTAAAACACAAAATCCAGTGAGGGTTCAATAGCTAATTCTCATATATCCATGTTTAGATTATTAATTGTCTTGCCTAGTACTACAAACATAAAAACCCACCTCAGACCGCCGCCGCGCCACCCCTCCTATCGCCGCCACGTCAGCAACACCACACCACATTCCCACCACCTCTCTGATCCATACCTCTGTTCATTCACATTCCAGGTTCCGTCGAACACCGATTCTTCTATCTTTAGTTAGTTAGTTGCATATTTTTCAGATTCTGTTCAAAATTAGGATAGTTAGAGATGCATGATTGTAGTGGATTCTAGGTGGTTAGGTAGCTAGGATGTGGTTAGTGGATTTAGGCCTGATAATTGCGCCGTTCTTGCTACTTATTTTATCTATTTCGCAATTCTGATTTTGCTGTGATGATCATATTGTTCATATATTGTTCTTCCATGTTTCATGCTACTGTTACAATGTTCT
Organism: Arachis duranensis; assembly: GCF_000817695.3. NCBI lineage: Eukaryota > Viridiplantae > Streptophyta > Magnoliopsida > Fabales > Fabaceae > Arachis > Arachis duranensis. The sequence goes on from NC_029776.3 coordinate 80,446,080, forward strand.
TTCATGTTCATGTTATTTGCGTCTCTTTGCAGCTTTATTTAATTTTATCTGAACTGATTTTTCCTGCTGTTTATTTCCCGGGAACACCTAATTTTAGCTGGAGTGCTGTCCAATTTTCTGAAATTGTTTCAATTTTTCCCATTCATGTATTGGTTTTGGCAATTTTGAATTTTGCACTACTTGGCTACAACCCAACCAATTCATGAACGCACGGGCTAGCATTCTTATTCCTTTTGATTTCCTGGTTAATAAATTGCATTATTGATGATTTCATTTTAATTTTGCAACTCTTGTATCTATCTGAATTATCATCAATAAACTGAAATCCTTGCTTGAATATGAGTTGCTTGTTCTTTAAATTTGTGAATTTATTGTTAACTAGGAAACCCATTATCGTGCCAATTACTTTAACTTACTTTTTACTAACTCACTGCTTTCACTTTCTAACTTCCTTTTTACCTATTAACCATTTCAACTTTCTGACTTCTCTTTTTACCTGACTACTTTAACTTTCTAACTCAGGGCATGGTCATTGTTTTTCCTAATTAACTTGAATTCCGCTTATCATATATTTTGGATTGTACTTTTTCTTTTCAGACTTTTTTCACTCGAATACAATCCAAAATGCACATATATTTGACTCATTTCATGCTTCTCTTACTCTTTTGCCACTCTGTGCTTATATTGCTATTATTCTATTTGCCTACTTGTTTTTCTTCTTTTGTTCTTTAATTATATCCTGGAATTTCTGCTTTTCAGGATGTCTGATCCTCAAAGCAAAGGAAAAGGCAAAGCAACCACTGGCAAAAGGTAAAAAGGTGAATCCTCTATGAACATCCTTGACATTTTGCATGATGATTCCTGGTGGGAGAAGAACTTTACCCCGCAGGAAAAGCCTGATCAGTTGGTACCTGCAGCTGACCGAGTAAAATTTGTAAACAAATACTGTGAGCTGAAGTACCCAGTTTTTGCCACATCCAGGAACCTATACCTGGAAAGGACACTCAAAATTCCAGAAGAACTCAAGCAATACACTTCATACCAAATTAAACAGAGAGGCTGGTTCTTCCTGGAGAGAAACTTGACTGAGATCAACTCATCTTGGGTCAAAGAATTCTACTGTAACTACTTTAAAACATCCCTGGATGCAATACAACTCAGAGGCAAAGAAATTCTGGTTACTGAGGAAGCCATTAAAGACATCCACCAGCTCCCACCTAAATCAGATCAGCCAGACGGTTACCAAAGGGTTGAAGAGGATATGAGATTCATGAGATTTGACTGGGATGCAGTAAAACGGACTATATCTCTTGATCCTACTGTCCCATGGGTCATGGGAAAGAGCACAGTGGTACCTAAGGGAATTCGCCTGATGTATCTAAATGATGAGGCTCGACTTTGGCAGCAGATTATTAGTAACTACGTAATGCCGAGCACTCATGAGTCAGAGGAGTAGCGACGACCGGCGGCCGAATGAGAAGGAGAAGCAGAAACGGCGAGTGTGCGATGTACACCCTCGCGGATCTGCTGGCGTCGATGTCGAGCCAGGAAGGGGAGCAACAGCGATATTTGGCAGTTAGATCCAGCGGAGACGACGAGGACCGAACGATGAGGAGTAGCAGCGGCGGTAGCGAAGAGCAGCGATGGCGGCGGCAAGGACCCTTCCTCTTCCCTTCCCCCTCTTCTTCCCGAAACCCCCTCCTCCCTCTTCTCCTTTCGTGTTTTCCCTTCCCCCTTTCCCCTTTACACGTTTTCTTCCCTTTTTTCTTAATTTTTTATTTTTTAGTTAGGGGTAAAATGCTATTAAAATAAAAAATTTGGTAAAAATGACGATTTTAAGACAAACTGAAACCTTTGGGGCCATTTTATAGCGAAAAAAGGCTGAAGACGAAATAAATTTTTGGCCTCTACGTTAGGGACCAAAATCATACTTAACCTTAATAAATAATATAACGTTGGCTCTTGATACCAAATGTTGAGTCTACAGCGGAATTTCGACTTCTAATTGATACAAAGTAATATGAAATTCAACACTACTCACAATAATGCACTTGCTATATATTTTGTAAAGAGGAAAAACAATATGAAAGATTTCTTCTAACTAACTCTATAAGATGATGTGAATAAGGATATTGTTATTGTTAATGACTTTAATTACAATTCTAGAGATGTATATAGTATCTCTATGCTATAATTTCAACGAATAAGAATAAAATTCTCCAACAAAAAACTTAAGATGGCCCAAAGCGGATCAAGGAGGGAAAGGGGAAGAAGGTGAGAAAGAAAATGAAGTTATGTATATATGATGCAGATGCAGAGACAAGGAAGTAAATATGAAGTTAGATGCGGTGGTAGTCCGCACGCATATGCAAGTTAGAATGAAGTTAGATGTGGCGGTAGTCCGCACACATATGCTGATGCAACAATATTAAATACGAAAATGAAGAATTAGAAAATTATATTGAATCAGATTTGATTGAAAAGAAGAAGGGGAAAGAAGAAGAGCTAGAGAGCTTACAAGGGAATTCTCAGAGCTTCTCTCTCTAACTTCTCTCTATTATTCTGTAAATGAAAGGGTACCTCACAATGAGAACGGGACCTGATGAACGGATAATTTATACGCTTTTTGGCATTATTTTTAGGTAGTTTTTAGTAAGTTTAAGCTACTTTCAGGGATGTTTTCAGTATTTTTTATGTTAAATTTACATTTCTGGACTTTACTATGAGTTTGTGTATTTTTCTGTAATTTCAGATAATTTCTGGCTGAAATTGAGGGACTTGAGCAAAACTCTGAAAAAGGCTGACAAAAGGACTGCTGATGCTGTTGGAATCTGACCTCACTGCACTCGAAATATATTTTCTGGAGCTACAGAACTCTAAATGGCGCGCTCTCAACGGCGTTGAAAAGTAGACATCCAAAGCTTTCCAGCAATATATAATAGTCCATACTTTATTCGAAAATTGACGACGTAACTTGGCGTTGAACGCCAAGTACATGCTGCTGTCTAGAGTTAAACGCCAGAAACACGTCATGATCCGGAGTTGAACGCCCAAAACACGTTATAACTTGGCGTTCAACTCCAAGAGAAGCCTCAGCTCGTGGATAGATCAAGCTCAGCCCAAACACACGCCAAGTGGGCCCCGGAAGTGGATTTATGCATCAATTACTTACTCATGTAAACCCTAGTAGCTAGT
>NC_029776.3:80449539-80449793 GCF_000817695.3 Arachis duranensis
TGCTGTACCTCAAGTTTCAATACAATTACTATTACTTTCTATTCAATTCTCTTTTATTCTTATTCCAAGATATACATTGCATAACACTTTGATGAATGTGATGATCCGTGACACTCATCATCATTCTCACCTATGAACGCGCGTGACTGACAACCGCTTCCGTTCTACTTTAGGCCGGGTGCATATCTCTTAGATTCTCCAACAGAATCTTCGTGGTATAAGCTAGATAGATGGCGGCATTCATGGGGATCCGG
>NC_029776.3:80450138-80452647 GCF_000817695.3 Arachis duranensis
ATACCAACAATCTCTGTGGGATCGACCCTTACTCACGTAAGGTTTATTACTTGGACGACCCAGTACACTTGTTGGTTAGTTGAACGAATTTGTGACTTCAAATAGAGCCAATTATTAAATTTCATACAAGTACAAAGAATATGGATCACAATTTTGTCCACCAAGTTTTTGGCGCCGTTGCCGGGGATTGTTCGAGTATGGACAACTGACGGTTCATCTTGTTGCTCAGATTAGGTAATTTTCTTTTCAAAAAAACTTTTTCAAAATTTTTCTTTTTCGTTTTTCCAAAAATATTTTTCGAAAAAATTAAAGAAAATCCAAAAAAAATTAGAAAATCATAAAAATAAAAAATATTTTGTGTTCTTGTCTGAGTCTTGAGTCAATTTTTAAGTTTGGTGTCAATTGCATGATTTAAAAATTTTTCTTGCAATTTTTTGAAAATTCCATGCATTCATAGTGTTCTTCATGATCTTCAAGTTGTTCTTGACAAGTCTTCTTGTTTGATCTTGATGATTTCTTATTTTGTGTCTTTTGTTGTTTTTCATGTGCATTTTTGCATTCATATTTTCCAAGCATTAAAAATTTCTATGTTTGGTGTCTTGCATGTTTTCTTTGCATAAAAAATTTTTCAAAATTATGTTCTTGATGTTCATCATGATCTTCAAAGTGTTCTTGGTGTTCATCTTGACATTCATAGTGTTCTTGCATGCATCTTATGTTTTGATCCAAAATTTTTATGTTTTGGGTCATGTTTGTGTTTTTCTCTCTCATAATTAAAAATTCAAAAATAAAAAAAACATCTTTTCCTTATTTCCCTCCAAATTTTCGAAATTTTGGGTTGACTTGGTCAAAAATTTTTAAAAATTAGTTGTTTCTTACAAGTCAAGTCAATATTTCAATTTTAAAAATCTTATCTTTTCAAAATCTTTTTTCAAAAATTATATCTTTTTCATTTCTTTCTATTTTTCGAAAATTTCAAAAATATTTTTCAAAATATTTTCAAAAATCTTTTTCTTATCTTTATATTATATTTTCGAAAATAGGCTAACAATTAATGTGATTAATTCAAAAATTTGAAGTTTGTTACTTTCTTGTTAAGAAAGGTTCAATCTTTAAGTTCTAGAATCTTATCTTATAGTTTCTTGTTAGTGAAGTAAGTAATTTTAAATTTAAAAATTAAAATCTTTTTTTATCTTTTATATCTTATCTTTTTATCTTATCTTTTTATATTTTGTTTTAAAATTTGATTTCAAAAGATCTTATCTATCTTCTTATCATCTTATCTTTTCAAATTTGATTTTTAATATCTTTTTCAATCAACTAACTAACTTTTTGTTTGTTTCCTATCTTTTTCAAAACCAACTAACTACCTATCCCTCTCTAATTTTCGAAAATACTTCTCTCTTTTCCAAAAATTCTTTTTAATTTTTTAAATTTTAATTTTAATTATATCTTATCTCTAATATTCAAAAATTACTAACACCTTTTTAAAATTATTTTCAAATTCTCCCTCTCTTTTCTTATTCTATTTAATTAATTATTTACTAACACTTCTCTTCACCTCTTTTCATCTAAAAATCCGAACATAATCTATCCCTTGTGTTTGGATTCTTCACTCTTTCTTCTTCTACTAACATAAAGGAATCTCTATACTATGATATAGAGGATTCCTCTTCTTTTCTTGTTTTCTTCTCTTTCATATGAGCAGGAACAAGGAAAAAGGCACTCTTGTTGAAATTGATCCAGAACCTGAAAGGACTCTGAAGAGAAAATTAAGAGAAGCTAAGTTACAACAATCTAAAGGTAACCTTTCAGAAATATTAGAGCAAGAGAAGGAGATGGCAGCCGAAAATAATAATAATGAAAGGAGAATGCTTGGTGACTTCACAAAGCCAACGTCCAAATTTGATGGAAGAAGCATCTCCATTCCTGCCATTGGAGCCAATAACTTTGAGCTGAAACCTTAGCTAGTTGCCTTAATGCAACAAAACTGCAAGTTTTATGGACTTCCATCTGAAGATCCTTATCAGTTTTTAATTGAGTTCTTGCAGATCTGTGAGACTATAAAGACGAATGAAGTTGATCCTGAAGTCTACAGACTCATGCTTTTCCCTTTTGCTGTAAGAGACAGAGCTAGAATATGGTTGGATTCACAACCCAAGGATAGCCTGGACTCCTGGGATAAGCTGGTCACTACCTTTCTGGACTCTTGGGATAAGCTGGTCACGGCTTTCTTAGCCAAGTTCTTTCCTCCTCAAAAGCTGAGCAAGCTTAGAGTGGATGTTCAGACCTTCAGACAAAAAGATGGTGAATCCCTCTATGAAGCTTGGAAAAGATACAAGCAGCTGACCAAGAGATGTCCATCTGACATGTTTTCAGAATGGACCATATTAGATATATTCTATTATGGCCTATCTAAATTTTTGAAAATGTCATTGGACCATTCTGCAAGTGGATCTATTCACCTAAAGAAAATGCCTGAAGAGGCTCAAGAACTCATTGACATGGT
>NC_029776.3:80452785-80452866 GCF_000817695.3 Arachis duranensis
TCTGAATGCCATATTGGCTCAGAACAAAGTGTTGACTCAACAGGTCAACATGATCTCTCAAAATCTGAATGGATGGCAACT
>NC_029776.3:80453074-80455913 GCF_000817695.3 Arachis duranensis
AAGGCTTTAACAATGGTGGACGCAATAGGCTGAGCAATAGCAAGCCTTATCCATCATCTTCTCAGCAATAGACAGAGAATTCTGAACAAAACACTTCTAATTTAGCCAATCTACTCTCTGATCTGTCAAAGGCCACTTTCAGTTTCATGAGTGAAACAAGATCCTCCATCAAAAATCTGGAGGCACAAGTGGGCCAGCTGAGTAAGAAAGTCATTGAAACTCCTCCCAGTATTCTCCCAAGCAATACAGAAGAGAATTCAAAAGGAGAGTGCAAGGCCATTGATATAATCAATATGGCCGAATGCACAAGGGAGGAGGAGGACGAAAATCCTAGTGAGGAAGACCTCCTGGGACGTCCCTCAAGCAAGAAGGAATTTCCTATTAAGGATCCAAAGGAATTTGAGGCTCATATAGAGACCATAGTGATTTCATTAAATCTCCTTCTGCCATTCATGAGCTCTGAAGACTATTCTTCCTCTGAAGAGGATGAAGATGTGACTGGAGAGCGAGTTACTCAATATTTAGGAGCTATCATGAAGCTGAATGCCAAGTTGTTTGGTAATGAGACTTGGAAAAGTGAACCTCCCTTGCTCATTAGTGAACTGGAAACATGGATTTCAGCAAATTTTACTTCAAAAGAAACAAGATCCTGGCAATTTTTTGATACCTTGTACCATAGGCACCATGACCTTTGAAAAAGCTCTATGTGATCTAGGGTCAGGGATAAATCTTATGCCACTCTCTGTAATGGAGAAGCTGGGGATCATTGAGTTGGAAGACCTTTCCTAGCTACAGCAGGAGCTGTGATAGATGTCAACAGAGGTGAAATAGTCCTTCAATTGAATGGGGACTACCTTGTGTTTAAGGCACATGGCCATCCCTCTGTGACAAAAGAGAGTAAGCATGAAGAGCTTCTCTCAGTTCAGAGTCAAGAAGAGCCCCCACAGTCAAACTCTAAGTTTGGTGTTGGGAGGCCACAACCAAACTCTAAGTTTGGTGTTAAGGTCCCATATCCAAACTCTAAGTTTGGTGTTGGGACTATACAACATTGACCTGATCACCTTTGTGGCTCCATGAGAGCCACTGTCAAGCTATTGACATTAAAGAAGCGCTTGTTGGGAGGCAATCCAATTTTATTTATCTAATTTTTATTTTATTTTATTTTATTGTTATTTTGTGTTTTATTAGGTACATGATCATGTGGAGTCACGAAAAACATCATAAAAATTAAAAATAGAATAAAAAACAGCAGAAAAAAATTCGCACCCTGGAGGAAGCACAGGCTGGCGTTCAACGCCAGTAAGGTGCATCTGGCTAGCGTTGAACGCCAGAACAGAGCATGAATCTGGCGCTGAACGCCAGAAACAAGCAACATTCTGGCGCTAAACGCCAGGAATGTGCCTAGAGGAAAAGCTAGCGCTGAACGCCAGTAACAAGCATGAAACTGGCGTTTAACACCAGAAACATGCTTTACATGGGCGTTGAACACCCAGAACATGCACCACTCGGCATTTAAACGCCAGAGTGGTGTGCAAAGGCATTTTACATGCCTATTTGGTGCAGGGATGGAATTCCTTGACACCTCAGGATCTGTGGACCCCACAGGATCCCCACCTACTATATTCCCACCTTCCCTCCTAATCCTATTTTACTCTTCCCCATGTCACACTTCCCAAAAACCCTTCACCAATCACCTCAATCTCTTTTCCCAATTACCCCCTTCACCACTCACATCCATCCACTCTTCCCCATAAACCCCACCTACCTTCAAAATTCAAAAACATTTTCCCACCCAATCCCACCCTATATGGCCGAAACTTCACTCTCCCCTTTCCCTATATATACCCTTCCATTCTACTTCATTTTCACACAACACAATCCCCTCTTCCATACCTTGGCCGAACCTACACTTCCCCTTCTCCTCCATATTCTCTTCTTCTTCTTTCTCCTCTTGCTCGAGGACGAGCAATATTTTAAGTTTGGTGTGGTCAAAGCACAATCTTTTTTGTTTTCCACTACCATCAATGGCACCTAAGACCGGAGAATCCTCTAGAAAAGGAAAATGGAAGACAAAAGCTTCCACCTCCGAGTCATGGGAGATGGAAAGATTCATCTCCAAGAGCCATCAAAACCACTTCTATGATGTTGTGACAAAGAAGAAGGTAATCCCTGAGGTCCCTTTCAAGCTCAAGAAAAATGAGTATCCAGAAATCCGACATGAGATCCGAAGAAGAGGTTGGGAAGTCCTAACCAACCCCATGTAACAAGTCAGAATCTTAATGGTTCAAGAGTTCTATGCCAATGCATGGATCACTAGGAACCATGATCAAAGTATAAACCCGAATCCAAAGAATTATCTCACAATGGTTCGGGGGAAATACTTAGATTTTAGTCCGGAAAATGTGAGGTTGGCGTTCGTCTTGCACATGATGCAAGGAGATGCACGCCCATACACTAGAAGAGTCCACTTTAATCAAAGGTTGGACTAAGTACTTATGGACATATGTGTGGAAGGAGCTCAATGGAAAAGAGACTCCAAAGGCAAGCCAGTCCAACTAAGAAGACTGGACCTCAAGTTTGTGGCTAGAGGATGGTTGGAGTTCATTCAACACTCCATCATTCCCACTAGCAACCGATTTGAAGTTACTGTGGATCGGGCCATCATGATTCATAGCATCATGATTGGGGAGGAAGTAGAAGTTCATGAGGTCATCTCCAATGAAATCTACAAAATAGCCGACAAGCCCTCCACCATGGCAAGGCTAGCTTTTCCTCACCTTGTTTGCCATCTATGTTACTCAGCTGGAGTTATCATAGAAGGAGACATCCCCATTGAAGA
>NC_029776.3:80455941-80457283 GCF_000817695.3 Arachis duranensis
GAGGATAAGCCCATCACCAAGAAGAGGATAGAGCAAGCAAGAGAGACCCTTCACGGTTCTCAAGAGATGCATGAGGAAGCTCATCATCAAGAAATCCCTGAGATGCCTCAAGGGATGCACTTTCCTCCCAACAACTATTGGGAACAACTCAACACTTCCTTAGAAGATTTGAGCTACAATGTGGAACAATTAAGGGTGGAACATCATGAGCACTCCATCATTCTACATGAAATAAGAGAAGATCAAAGAGCAATGAGGGAGGAGCAACAAAGGCAAGGAAGGGACATAGAAGAGCTTAAGGACATTGTTGGTCCTTTAAGAAGAAGACGCCACTAAGGTGGATTCATTCCTTGTTCTTATTTCTTTCTGCTTTTCGGTTTTTATGTTTATCTATGTTTTGTGTCTCTACTTCATGATCATTAGTAGTTAGTAACTATGTCTTAAGGCTATGAATCAAATCCACTAATCCTTCATCTCTCTTAAATAAAAAATGTTTTAATTCAAAAGAACAAGAAGTACATGAATTTCGAATTCATCCTGAATTTAGTCTAATTATATTGATGTGGTGACAATACTTTTTGTTTTCTGAATGAATGATTGAACAGTGCATATGTCTTTTGATATTGTTGTTTATGAATGTTAAAACTGTTGGATCTTGAAAGAATGATGAACAAAGAAAAATGTTATTCATGATCTGAAAAATCATGAAATTGATTCTTGAGGCAAGAAAAAGCAGTGAAAAAAAAGAAAAGCTTGCGGAAAAAAAAGAGAAAAATGGCGAAAAAGAATAGAAAGAAAAAGAAAAGCAAGCAGAAAAAGCCAATAGCCCTTAAAACCAAAAGGCAAGGGTAAAAAGGATCCAAGGCTTTGAGCATCAATGGATAGGAGGGCCCAAGGAAATAAAATCCAGGCCTAAGCGGCTAAACCAAGCTGTCCCTAACCATGTGCTTGTGTCATGAAGGTCCAAGTGAAAAGCTTGAGACTGAGTGGTTAAAGTCGTGATCCAAAGCAAAAAGAGTGTGCTTAAGAGCTCTGGACACCTCTAACTGGGGACTCTAGCAAAGCTGAGTCACAATCTGAAAAGGTTCACCCAGTCATGTGTCTGTGGCATTTATGTATCCGGTGGTAATACTGGAAAACAAAATGCTTAGGGCCATGGCCAAGACTCATAAGTACCTGTGTTCAAGAATCAACATGCTTAACTAGGAAAGTCAATAACACTATCCGAAATTCTAAAGTTCCTAGAGAAGCCAATCATTCTAAACTTCAAAGGAAAAAGTGAGATGCCAAAACTGTTCAGAAGCAAAAAGCTACAAGTCCCGCTCATCTAATTAGAATTAAC
>NC_029776.3:80457634-80457800 GCF_000817695.3 Arachis duranensis
AAAAAGGCTGACAAAAGGACTGCTGATGCTGTTGGAATCTGACCTCCCTGTACTCGAAATAGATTTTCTGGAGCTACAGAATTCCAAATGGCGCGCTCTCAACGGAGTTGGAAAGTATACATCCAGAGCTTTCCAGCAATATATAATAGTCCATACTTTATTCGAA
>NC_029776.3:80457909-80458249 GCF_000817695.3 Arachis duranensis
GGGGGCTGGCCATTCGGCCATGCCTGAACCTTTCACTTATGTATTTTCAACGGTGGAGTTTCTGCACACCATAGATTAAGGGTGTGGAGCTCTACTGTACCTCAAGTTTCAATGCAATTACTATTACTTTCTATTCAATTCTCTTTTATTCTTATTCCAAGATATACGTTGTACAACACTTTGATGAATGTGATGATCCGTGACACTCATCATCATTCTCACCTATGAACGTGCGTGACTGACAACCACTTCCGTTCTACTTTGGGCCAAGTGCATATCTCTTAGATTCCCCAACAGAATCTTCGTGGTATAAGCTAGATAGATGGCGGCATTCATGGGA
>NC_029776.3:80458384-80507216 GCF_000817695.3 Arachis duranensis
ATTGAATGACTGTGACGAGCTTCAAACTCCTGAAGGCTGGGCTTGATGACAAACGCAAAAGAATCAGTGGATTCTACTCCAACCTGATTGAGAACCAACAGATGATTAGCCGTGTTGTAACAGAGCATTTGGACCATTTTCACTGAGAGGATGGGATGTAGCCATCAACAAGGGTGATGCCTCCAGACGATTAGCCGTGCAGTGACAGCGCATAGGACCATTTTCCCGAGAGGATGAAAAGTAGCCATTGATGATGGTGATACCCTACATACAGCTTGCCATGGAAAGGAGTAAGAAGGATTGGATGAAAGCAATAAGGAAGTAGAGATTCGAAAGGATTTTAGCATCTCCACACGCCTATCTGAAATTCCCACTATTGATTTACATAAGTATTTCTATCCCTTTTTATTTTCTATTTATTATTAATTTTTGAAACCCATAACCATTTAATCTGCTTAACTGAGATTTACAAGGTGACCATAGCTTGCTTCATACCAACAATCTCTGTGGGATCGACCCTTACTCACGTAAGGTTTATTACTTGGACGACCCAGTACACTTGCTGGTTAGTTGAACAAATTTGTGACTTCAAATAGAGCCAATTATTAAATTTCATACAAGTACAAAGAATATGGATCACAATTTCGTCCACCAGGGCCTCCTTTTATAATTGAAAATTTTACTATTTCTATAGTACAGGTAATCATTACCTAAACTATAGCCACATTATTGGTTACAATAACATCAGATTTAATCATCTGCTAGACAAATTTCGAAACAGTCATCATTAACTTGACTGTCTTGACCTTTGTCATCACTTTCTTCTTTAGATGAGGACTCTTCATCTTCTTGAAGCAAGTGAAGGATCTACTAAAGCTTTCCTTTGATTGATTCCTTTGATTGTGAGGCTACAAGGACTGCCTAGATTTGTGCTTTCTGATTGAAAAACGAGGCCATTTCTGGATCTGAGATCTTCTGACTCTTGGGATTGGTTTTGAACCATTCTCTAACCATTTTTGGGCAGGCTATTGAAGAATCAAATTGAGACCACCATTTGACATAAGCATGCCTTTGTAAAATTGGGGATGCTTTAGGATGGTCTGGTTTTGTATATTGGTATCGCCACGAGAAAACCCATGACAATGAGAAGATTGAGAAAAATTTTAACATTACAGGAACGCATGTTTCCTGTTTGTCAAATTTTGATAGAAATAGTTTATACCATTCATCAGTAGGTGAGGGTAGCATTTCTGGAATTGGTCCAAAGGAGTCCCACCATTGGTAGAACTAATTTGGGAAAACATAGTTTGAATTTCTTTTAAAATAAATTAGCCATGAATGTCTGTACTGAGTATTTTGAAAACCAAAATACTTTAGTCCATGCCTCCATGTAGTCTCAATAATTAAAACCTATTGGGTCATAATTTTGAGAAAACTTTTGATTTTTCTTTAGATTGTTCCCAAATTGCTTTGGGGTCATGACTCTGAGAATTTGGATTGTAGAATGGGTAATGAGTTCAGGATTGGTTTTGTCCTTATAGTGTTTAATATATACTGAGTTAGTATCTACTAAAATAAACTCATAAAATTGGCGAGTTGTATTGGGTGAGATTGGTTTGAAATGGAATCCGGTAGGAAAGTTTTTGGGATAACTTTGTTTGGCGATTCATGATGCATGAGTATCTTCCCTATCTTTTCCTAGTGAATTTGTATTTAATTTGTTGAGTTTAATCAAGAATTAATTATCTTTTAGCCACTATAGATGCTACTTTGAGTTGTGTGTAATTCTGTTTATTTTAAGTAGTATTTGGCTGGATTTGATAGAGTTTCCGCAGAAAAAGAGAAGAAGGCGAATGATGCTGTCAACCCTGACCTCTCTGCACTCAAACATGAATAACTCGAGTTACAGAGGTTCAATGGACGTGATTCTAGTGGCGTTGGAAAGCTAACTTCTATAGCTTTCCAACAATATATAATAGTCTACACAGCATCAACAACACGCAACAATGAGCGTGACTCCAAGTAAGGCGCACTAAAGCTTGAGTTAGGCGCATGCCACAACAAAAGCACGCCATATTGATTTTGCTTCACTCAAGTAGGGCGCAGCAACACAAGCCTTGTATCTCCAATCACTGCATACCTCAAGTAAGGTGTGGCTTGATGCCAAGTTAGGTGTGCCTCTCTACGAGGTAAGTGGTCCCCATTCATCAATTGAAGATGCACGGATTGCTTTAATTAATTCTAATTTAAACTTTATTTTTATTTAAAAATAGGAAAAGATATTGCTTAGTTTTAAAAAAAATATAATTCAAATTTGTTAGGATTAGATATAAAAGGAAAAAGAAACTTCTTTTCTAGATTATTCCATCTCATTCCAAAAATTCACAGTTTACCAGAATCCTAGTTTTCACTCTTTTCCATGGGCAACTAAACCTCCACTATTAAGGTTAGGAGCTCTGTCTATTATATGGATTGATTCGTTCCTTATTTTTCTATTTTAATTTATGTACTGGTTTATATTTCAAGAATTGTTTTCGTTTCGTATTTTATGAAATTGGGTAGAACGAAAGTATGACCCTCTTTCTAATTGAGTTCTTGTATAACTTGGAAAAAGTTCTTTACTTGAACAACAGCTTGAAAATATATTCTCTTAAATTTCTAATTATCTGGATTTAACGGGATACGTAAAATATAATCCTCTTATATTTAGGTAATTAGAATTTCTGTGGCATATAACTAGAATTGATCTTCACACTCTAATTGAAATTAATTGACCAAGGAATTGGCAGTTGATGAATTTTAGAGGAGACTAAAAAGGTCTAAGGAATGAGGGTTTAGTCATATATAGTTTGCGAGGAATTAAATCTTGCATGATTAAAATAAATTAATAAGAAAAGTCAATTCGGAAAATAGATAACTCTTAAGCCTTAACTGCTTTCTCCCTATTTTATTCCCATCTTATTTATTTGCCTGTCTTCTGATCTTCTGAGTTTCTTGTTTAATGCTTTTCGAACTCTCAAACACTATTTTCTGTTTGTCTAACTAAGTAAATCACTTAACCATTGTTGCTTAGTCCATCAATCCTCGTGGGATCGACCCTCATTCACTTGAGGTACTACTTGGTACGACCCGATGCACTTGCTGGTTAGTTTGTGGTTATAAATTTTGCACCAATTCATCCCAAAATTCAGGCTCCATTTGGATAATGTTTGAAATTTTGTTTGTGGGTATATAATTGGTTTGGGCCTTTTGTGTTTTTGCTATGATTGAGGATGTTTGTGGTGTTAGAGCTATGGCTTTTTCTTTTGGTTTGTGTGCGATTATTTTTTGATTGGATACTTGGGATATGAGTTGGGTCAGGTCAATTTCTTCATCTGAATTGCTACATATATCAGCCCAAGATTTTTTGTTGATTTTGGTGACACCTTGGTCTTGTAAGGCCATAAGGGTTTGGATTGGGAAGGCGTAATCTGCCTTGGTTTGTTTGGCTTAATTGGTGGCTGGTTCAATAGATTGTTGGGTTGGTTTTTTGTTGGGTTATTGGGTAGAAGACCCAGATTTATGATCAGATTGAGATTGCCTGGACGGCCTTGTAAGAGATAAATGAATACCTTTGCCTCTGCCTCTTGAAGAGGCGATGATTGCCTTTTTAGGCATCTTGACCTTGTTTGACTCCTTGCAAATATTCACGTGTGAGAAAGTCAGGGAGAGAGTTTGAGTCGCCCTTGATGTGCTCAATATCAAAATAAAAAACGCTTAAAATAGCTTGCCACCTGGCAAAAATTTGTTTTGATGCAAGATTTTTAACATCTTTTTGTAAAACTTCTTTAGCCGATTTGCAATCAACTCAGACTAAAAATTTTTGATTGAGTAAGTCAGATTGAAATTTTGTGATGCATAAAACTATGGCTAAAATTTCCTTTTTGATTGTGGAATAGATTTGTTGAGTACTATTCCAATGTTTGGATGTAAATGCAATGATACACTCTTTATCATGCAGTTTTTGTTTTAAGATACCACCATATCCTAAATCAGATGCATCTGTTTCAACTATTTTAAATGCATGAGGAACAGGTAGGTAAAGACAAGGAAGATTGCGAACTTTAGTTTTAAGAAATCTGATGATTTCAGAATGTTTGTCCGTCTATGGCGGATGATTTTTCTTAAGCCTATCATGAAGAGGCTTAATAAGATTGTTAAGATTTGGGATGAATTCTGAAACATAATTAAGACATCCTAGAAACCTTTGGAGTTGAAGTTTGTCAAGGGTATAGTCTAAAAATTTTTCTACAAACAAAATTGATCTTTCAATTGGAGTTATTGTTCCTTGAGAAATCATGTGGCCAAGAAAATGAATTTTTGTTTGAAAAAGGACAATTTTTATTTGAAAACAGCAAGTCCGATTTTCTGGATGATGTGCATAAAAGTTTTAACATGTTTGAAGTGTTTTTCTAAAGTTTGAGAAAAGATTAAGACATCATCTATATAAACGATTGCAACGTTTGGATATGGGTTGAAAATGTCATTCATGATTTTTTGAAATTCAGAAGGAGCATTTTTTTAGACCAAAAGGCATTACATTCCATTTATATTGACCAAATGGAACTGTAAATGTAGTTTTATATCTGTCAGATTCTTTGATTTGGATTTGCCAAAAACCAGATTTCATATCAAATTTTGAAAAGATATTTGCTGAGTTTAGCCTATTGAGCAAATCTTTTTTGTTTGGGATAGGATAACGAATACATTGTAAAGCTTAATTTAAAGGTTTATAACTGATGACAAGCCTGGGAGTTCCTCATTCTATCTCAACTTGCTTGTTGACATAAAAAGCTGAGCAAGACCAAGGACTCTTACTTGGACGAATTAATCCTTTGTCCAAAAGATCTTTAATCTCCTTTTGACAATGCTGCAAAAGCTGCTCATTCATTTGAATGGGGCGAGCTTTTGAAGGGATTTGTGATTCTTTAAAGTCTTTTTCATAAGGAAGATCAACATTGTGTACTTTCCTTTTCCAGAAGGCATGAGGCAAATCTGAACAAATAGACTTTTCAATTTGGTTTAAAAGATTTTTTATTTCATCTTGAACCCTTGATTTGGAAAGTTGGGATTCAAGAGTTTTGAAAGAGATTTCTTCTTTCAAAAAACAAATTTGTTTGGTTTTGGATTCAATTTGGTTTAAAGCTTTCTGGGTTGGTGAGTCTAGGAATTCAAAGAAAGTTACATGTCCTCCCACAAAAGAGGTAAGTCCAGAAAACTCTGCTAGGTATGAAAACAAAAGGATTATAAAAGGTGTCCCCAAGACCACATCATTTTTTATATCTTTTGCTATGATAAAATTAGTTGGAATCCTAAGATTACCTTTTTCAACAAAAGCATTGGTTATTTTGAAATTGATTTTTAGTCTTTCACCCATTATCGAGCTAAGACGTTCAGTAGTTTTTTCAAAATACTTTATGGGGACCAGACCTTCTTTAATACAATTTGAATCTGCACCTGAGTCAAAGGGTGCGATGATTTCGAGAACAAAATCCTTAACGACAATTCGGATATTAACACAATGTTTCATAAAAGATAACATATTTATTATTCTCAAGATTTCTTTTCCATTATTGTCATTAGAAATTTCATTTTCCTGTTTTTTAGAAAACACAGGTTATTTTTTAAGAGAGTCAAGTTCTCATCATCAGACTCTTCACCTTGTATTAATTGCAAGAGAATAAGTTGATGATCTTCTTGATTTCTTTTGATTCCTTGGATTTTCTTCTTAAGGTTGTTAACCTCAGTTTGGAGATCCTGAATGGTTATAGGACGAATAACTTATTTTTCTAATTTTTTAAAAATGGGTTTGACGTCATATTTATTGCTAAGGACAAGATTTTTGGGCTTTTTTTTCCTTTTGTAAAGATCTTTTTAATTTAAAAAGAAAGTCTTTCTTTTGCTCTGGATCACCAATAGCCTCTATTGCATCAAATAAGAGATCTTGATCTTTGGATAAAATATTAATCTCCTTGACATTGGAATCTGTGGATGATCCAATATCATCAACTTGGATATTATTAATATCATCCGAAGATTCCGGTCCAGAATCACTATCTGAACTTTCAATTAAAAGATTGTTAATCTGTTCCTCAATCTGAGGATCAAGGTTCAGATTATTAATCTTTCCTTTTAACCTACATTATTTGCTAACATGTCTGGGTTTTTTACATGTATAGCAAATAATGAAATTTTTCTGGGGATACTTTTGAAAATTCTTTTAAAAATTTTTTTCATTTTTTAGATTTTGAAAATGTTTTCTAGGTCTTCTGAAATTCTTTTCAGGATTAGGTTTAAAAATTTTTCGGTTGGATGGCCTTCTAGATTTCCTTGGATGACAAGCAAGAAGACCAAATTGTTCACAAAAAGTTCCCAAATCGATACGATTTTGTGCTTTCTCACGAGCAAGTTGCCGTTGGATTTTATCATCTTGACAGATCTTTAGAGCAACTTTTTGGATGAAAGAAATAATTTGACCATAACTTAACGCATCATAGGGAATTATCCCATCTGGAGTTAAGCTGCGAATTTTGTCCCTTACTTTATCTCCTAAGGATTTTAGAAGTCCGGCTAAAAATTTTTCCTTCCAAAAAGGTTGTTGACTGTCTTCTCTAGTATAGACCCTAGTAAGAAAGGTGTCCTTATACCATCTGAAGTCAAACAAAGTTTTGCATCTGAGTTTGGAAAATAGTTCAACAGAACGATCTTTCCAAAGAGATGGATCACCGATGAAATGGCTTGCTATTGTAAAGATTAAGGTGTTAACTGCATCAGGGATAGGTTCCCCATCCTCTCCAATGATAGGTTCATTTTGATCATTAACCTTTATAACAGAAAAGATTGATTATTTTTTGTCATCAAAAAGGTAATTATCCCACCAACCTTTGAGTTGACCAGAGAATCCAGAAACAATAACATTGGCTATTGCTTCCTCAAAGGTTTCATGAGCAGCTTGATAGGCTGTGCCTACCATGGTCATAGGCTGAAGCATGCTCATGATGTTGTATTCAGTTTTGCCATCTATGTTCTATTCATAGACATTGTTGGCATTGAAGCTGACAAAACCTAGTTCCCTTTCTTCGAGAGCTAGATCAGGTTCAGATACGCGATTGTAACTATACGCACAGGGTTTGGTTAAACCCTTCCACTTAGTCATAGAATTGGTCATGATTGGGCTAACTTTGAGGGATGATTTGTCAGAATTATCACTTTGGTCCGAAGATGACTCATTAGAGTCTTGGTTAAGGGCATTAATGGCTTTGGATGTGCGAGTTTATATTCGATATGTAGATTCACCAGAGTTTGTAGGAGTTTCAGGGATAGTACTAAGACGATTTAAAAGTTGATTGATCTTTTACATGATTTTAGAATCACTATATTCTTATTTTAAAATAAAAGTTTTAAGACTCTGTTTAGCCTTGCTACTCATTTTGAAAGGTTTAAAAAGGGGGTTTTCAATAGTTTTAAAAGTAGAGGCTTCAGGAACATTTTTCAAAGACAAAAGAGATCCTGAAGATGAAATGTTGTCACCCAAACATTGTAAAAACCTATTAGTATAATTTGATTGCTCAATGAGATTTATAATATCTTTTGGGGCGACAGCTTCATCTACATTTTTTATTTTAAATAGAGAGGCCATAACTGGGTTATGTCCTTCCGTATTTGAAATAACAAAAGATCCTTTTGGAGGAAACTCAAACCTGATTAAATTTCCATCTTTAACTTTCCAGGTTGAAATAACATTCACTGATGATGAAAGTTTTCTATTTTTAAAAGGATAATTGATATTATTGTTAATGGAATAAGCATGAAACCATTCAAAGAAAGGAATATGCATTATGACCTCATTGAGAAAATTGTAATACTTTTCTTTAAATAATGAGATTTGGGAAGCTGTATATGTACGTAAATACCATTCTCTATAGAGATCGTACTCCTTAGAGTAAAGGTTTTTACGTAAAGCTTCTTTGTTTATAACAAAATCTGTGCTATTCATGGGCATCATCATTCAAAGAAGAGTATGTTAAAGATTGAACAAATTATAATTTAACATCATCATCAGTTTGATAAAATGGTTGAGAAATGTTTGAATTATTTTGTACCCCTGAAATATTAATTTCAGAATTTACAGATCTGGGAATTTTACTTGAAAACTGAGATTGTGAAGTCACAGAAAAAGATCTTCTTGCTGAAGCAAAATCATTAGATGTTCCTGCTTCAGATCTGGAGGAAAAAGAGTTTCATCTATCAAAGAAAATCTCTACTTTTTCTGATTCATCCTGTTTTATCTCTCGTAAGAGAAGTGCTTGTCTAGGTTGCGTTGGAATAGCTTGATCAATTGACCATGACTGGGGAAGGTCAATTTCATCCCACTTTATGAGCCTTGGGACTGTGACATTAGCCTTTGTCATGTCTGTGACAAACAAAGTGGTTTCACGATCTTGAGATTTAAGAAGGACTCTGGAATTACAAGTGTTCACGACCTTGTATTGAATCCTATAGATTAAAACGGCTGGGATAGATCCTTCTTTCATGTTAAGACTATGAATTTGGATGTTTAGGAAAAGGGAGTCAAGGATGTTGACATCTAACAAACTGACCATTTTGTTTGGGAAACAGTTGAAGTAAATCAGACCGTGTCCTAGGCTTGTTTCAACTGTTTCGATTAAGGAATCTTGGAAATCATTGTGCCTAATGTCTCTAAGACACATAAGGATGGAAGCATTAAGACCTTCTCTGATGAGGGGTTTGACAACTACTTGGACACATCCTATATGAAGATATTTGTAGTGACGGGCATGTTCTCTGACAAATTACTTGGTTAAAAGATGGAATTCCTCACCGGAGTTAGGTCCTAGAGGAATATTGTTTTCAGCGGTTTTGATAATGTAATCCGATTTTCTTTTGTTGTCATCAATGACATATAACTCATCTTGAGGGATATTGGGTATTTTCCAATTGTCTATGGCATGATTGATATCTTCGAAGATGTTGTGTTTGGGAGAAAGTTCCTCAGGCCGAGTTACTTTCTTAGTAAGAGGATTGGAAGAAGAATGGGGTAAAGTAGTAGAAGAAGAAGACGGTGAAAATCCCCTAATGGAGAGACGTCAAGAGAGTGAACGGAGGAGGTTAGACATTTTAAATAGAAATCTGATATCATTGCCCTCCTTTGGTTCAGACAGAACATGTATATTATTGTTCCAGGGCTTACCTAGAACCAGACGGTAGGTGGGCTTGTTTGTGAGGCCCAAGCGCTAGAGGAAGGTGGTCTCCAACTTGATCTATGTCTGGGGGCTGCCATCCGAGTCGTGTGTTTGGAGAATGGGGTTGGTACCTGTAAAGACATTCCGATGCCTAAGTCAGCAAGGGGCTAAGCAGGTTTATAAAGTATTGGAACTTAGTAATACCTGAGGGGTGTCAGTGTATTTATAGTGGTGAACCAATAACCACCGTTGGAGTAGTGTTACCTTTTAAGGTGGATAACCGTTCCTTTATCTTAGAGTAGTTGGGGTATGACTCCTGGAAGTGGGTTGAGAGATTTTAGAGGCAGTTACTTATTTGAATAAGTGTTATCTGCCAGCTAACCTTCGATCCCGACTTCCTTAGAGTGAAGTCTGTGTTGAATTCGACCTCTTGGGAGGAGGTCGGGTACACGTGGAGGCCAATCTTTGGATTGGGCCTTTTGGTTTATTTGGACCTAGACCCCAGTGTTGGGCCAGAGTAGGAACAGTGCCCCTGCTTGAGTCCGAACTTTCATGAGGTCAGGCTCAAGCATTCGTGGTTCTAATTTCCTTCGTCAGGTACGCTGCCTTCATGAGGTTTGAGTGCATGGCGTATTTCAAAATTTTGAAATGGTGCATTTCTTCGGCATACGTTACACGACAGTTTTCTTGGCTTTAGTGCACAACATCTAAAGAGGGTGCAAAATGTCTCTTTTTGCCCCTTGTCTCTTATAAATGCTCCACTTTTTCTCTCTTTATAAGACTTGTTTTTGGCCAAGTCTTTTTTCTAAGATTGATTGGTACAACTCGTTTATTCCGAGTTATTTAAGGCTTGTAGACTCTGTATGACTGGTTTTAGCACATTGTGCTTAACCAGAAAATAGTTCTTACCCTAATTTCATACAACTCGTTTAGTTCGAGTTGTTTTGAGGATGCATGACTTGTTTTAATACAAATTGCTTGTTTTGATACTTGTAATTATTTTTTAGTATAACCTCATCTAACTCATTTGATACGAGTAGTTTTAAGGTTTTACAATTTGCTTTATTTCAAATCATTTAATTAAAATGTGGCCATCTCTTAATCTGATTACATACAACTCGTTTAAATTCGAGCTGTTTTTAGGACTTCACAACTTGTTTTAAGTACAACTTGTTTTACTTTGAGTCCTTTTAAAATATCAGATCATCTTTGTAGCCATCAGACTTCGTTGTTTTATCCATTGTGCCCCTGCTCGAGGTCGAGCTTTATAAAGTCGAACTCAAGCAATCAAGCAGATTGGATTATCGAATGAAGCCTTTCAATTATTTGTTCAACTCGTTCATTCCGAGTTTTTTATAAATGACTTTGTTTTTTATACAAGTCACTTTTTTGAAGCACAACTCGTTATATATCAAGTTGTTTTGCGCGATTTGTTTCAATACAAATTGTTGCACCTTAGATGAAGGGATTATATGCTTATTCCCTTCCCTTTCTAGTTTTTACAAGGTTATTATCCTTGTGTATGAAACAACTCGTTTTACCCGAGCTGTTTTACATTTTTGATTTTATTCAAAACGCTTATAATCATTTCTTTCCTTTCCAACTTGAGTCATTTGATTGAAGGATTTTTGTTTTTATCCTTTTGATTTTTTACAACTCCTTTTATATCGAGTTGTTTTAATTTTGCTTTAGTGATTTTTATATGAATCACTTTTTAATGCTTTGCTTTTAATGATTTGTTTTGATACAAATCACTTTTAATGCTTTGCTTTCAGGTTGATACGAATTGACACAAGTTCGTTGAAAATATGGTTGACTTTTGGTCCTTTAACAAAGGACTTCAATAACTTTCATATTACTTGATATTAGTCCCTTTAGGTGGGTTTTACCAACTTTCTTTGCTTGTTCCATTGCTAAAATTATTTCAAAGGGGTTTGAGCCTTGGTTTGAACATTTTTCTCAAGATTTTACTGTGTTTTATCCTTTGTCTTTAGGTTTTTGTTAGGCTTGCCTTTATAACCTAGGTCAACTCATCTGTTGTTGAGCCGTGAGGTTTCGACATGAGCCTTTACTGGGAACCTTAGACTTTTAGGATTTAGAGGGGGGATTTTCCATTACTTAGTTTGGACGATCAATTTGACTTATCATTGAATCGTTTTCTTAACTTTAGGTTATTTTTGCGATACATTTTATTCTGCTCGGGGGCTTTTCCGACTCACTAGTTGTTTGCCATCTTATTGCCAAGTTCTTATGATCGTCTTTTATAACCTCTTTACACCGACTTGTACCTCATCGCTTTATCTTGCCAACCTTGTAAGTCAGGCAACAGATTTTCGCGGTTTTTCGAGCTTAAGTCGGTGCGTGTCGTAGAAATACTAATGAAAATTCCTCTTCAAATTGCAAGCATGTCACGACCTTAGGAGCTCAGCTCCATTCAAGTTGGACATTTTATAGTAACCCCTTTCTTAAGACTTATAGGGTCCTATCCAGTTTGCTGTCGAATTTCTTCTAGAAGGAGGTCAAGCTTTTCTTTTGAATTTGAATGTGAACCAACTTCCTTATAGAATTTCTCAAAGCCTTTTTCCTTATCTGAGTTTGCTTTCAGATTTTTGGATGGAGGTCGAGTTCTTCTTTCGTGCTCTAATATCATTGTAAAATGTTGTCTTTGGTTTTTAATAATTTTGGACTTGGCTCTCATAATAAGCCAGTGCCCCTGCTCGAGGTCGAGCTTCATGAAGTCGGACTCGAGCATTCAATCATGCCATTGTTGAATCTTACTATTTGTTGCTATGTGATTTTTGCAAGTTACTTTGGACTCTCTTTCTGGGAGGTCGGATAATTTGTTTTATACTTGTTGTGTCAACCTAGTAAGGTCGAATACTTATCTCTTGGCTTGAGGAGGCATTCTTACAAATCACCATCGTTTTTCAATTTGTTTTAAACAAATTGTTGTGAGGTCGGGTTTACATTCTCTTCGTGTTGATGTTTGATTATCATCACACTGTCTTCAAGTTATTTTTGCAATTCGTTTTAGGTTTGCCCCTTGCCAGCTTGTTTTAGTACAAGTGGCTTAAGTGAGACCACGATTTGTATTTATAACTTCTTGCACCACTTTGGATCTTGTCACTTCAGAAAAAGTGTGTATTAGGAAGTAACGTGCACTCTCTAGCTGTAGTATCCCTTTTGTTGTAGACATGGCACAATCTAGATTGTTTTCGAGTAAGTCGGATATATTGTAGTAGTTCTTTTCCAAGTCATAAGTGACTTTGTTGGGATCTTTACATTTTGGCTTTTCTTCGTCCCATTTTGGTCCGATGTCATTTTGGATCAAGACGAGGTCGCCAGTTGAGAAATTTCTTTGTATGACCTTCTCATGGCCATTTATGCTTGGGATCTGGTTCTTGAAGTTGTACCTCGAGAAAAAGGTCAGACTTTTTTTGTAAACTCTAAGTTTATCCGACCATGTTTGTAAAGTCTGATCTTCAAAAGAGGTCGGATTTTTATTTGTAGACTTGAATCCTCAGAAGAGGTCAGATTATCTTCATAAGCTTAGATCCTTAGAAAAGGTCGGATTTTTCTTTTTAAGCTTGGAAAGAAGTCGGATTTTCTTTCTAAGCTTGGAGGTTTTCGACCTTATTGTAGACTCTGATCTTTAAAAGAAGTCAGAATTTCTTTCTAGTAATCTTTGAGGTTTTCGACCTTATTGTAGAGTTGATCATGAAAGAGGTTGGATTTTTTCACAAACTCCAAAAAGAGGTCGGATTTTCCCCTTGTCGGCTCCAAAGAGGTCGGATTCTTCTTTGTGAGCAATGAGGTTTTAGACCTCATTGTAGAGTCTAACCTTTAAAAGAGGTCGGACTTTCTCTGTGAGCTCTAAAAGAAGTCGAATTTTTTCATCTGTGAGCTCTAAAAGAAGTCGAATTTTCTCTATGAGCTCTAAAAGAAGTCGGATTTTTCTCTGTGAGCTCTAAAAGAAGTCAGAATTTGTATAGTATTTTCTGATTTGGAGACTTCTTTGAAATTGCTGAGATGGATATATGGATCGGTAGGTCCATCATAGGTATCTACGTCGGGATGTTGAAAATTTCTTGAAAGTGATTATGCCACAAGAAAGACTTACATTTATGTTGTCTCCAATTTCACTGTACTTGGTTGTGCGATTGTATTTTTTGTGCCAGTAAATTCATCAAAGTCCTTTTTCAGGACTTTTTTGTAGATTCTGCCATTAAGTCTTTAATCAAACTAGTTGCTAGAGTAGTAGAACTTTTATTTATTCTTTCTCTCTCTTTTTTTTTCACATAACTTCTTTTGCCAATTGAATTTTTTTGAATTGAAAATTCTTTTATTCAATTGGCTTTCGAGTTCGTCTTGGTTGGCTTTCTATAATGACCTTAGGATGGTGCTTTCTTCTCTTTTATTTTGGTTGTGGTGTGCTTTCTCTCTAAATGCCATCCATCTTGATTGGTGTGCAAACATCATCAAATTCTACAATGCTTTGTTGTGATTGATATGTGAATCTAACGAAGAAAAAACTGGATTCATCAATCCATTGTCGGATTGGATTGTATTCAAATTGGCTGATGCTGCATTTTTTGGCATAAATTGAGAAGAAAGGTTTCATTATTTTTATCAACAATGTTTTCCATTCCTTCTTCAATTACTGACCAATATGAGACATTTTATTTATTGATAAAACCTGTGTATTTGGAACATGCAACTGCTCCATTACCATGAGTGGGTATCATGATTTTTTCCGAGGTTGTAAGTCGGCGTTGTCCATCCTATTCCACGAGGAGGTTGGGGTCAGTCACATTCCCTTTTTCCCTTTTTTTTAGTTTTTGTTGTTGTATTTGTGGCTTCCCATCCACCATGGTTGATGTCTACGAGTGCATTATCCTCGTCTCTACCATTTGGTATATTTAATTTAATTTAACTGTAGAAGTAGAATCATCATCCCTATTTGATACCTCTGCCGCTTGGAAGAAGTTTTTACGGGATTTTTAGTATCCATAGAAACTGTATTCCAGCTTATTTTTATCATGCTTGCATCTTATTCATGTCGAGTGGTTGTCTGACCATCTTGTTGATCATCCGTCATTATCAAGGGTTTAGCTCCAGGTCCCCGACAACGGCGCTAATGTTCCGGGACTTACCTAGAACCGGATGGTGGTTGCGCTTGTTTGTGAGGCCCAAGCGCTAGAGGAAGGTGGTCTCCGACTTGATCTATGTCTGGGAACCGCTATCCGAGTCGTGTGTTTGGAGAATGGGGGATAGTACCTGCAAAGACACTCCGATGCCTAAGTCAGCAAGGGGCTAAGCAGGTTTATAGAGTATTGGAACTTAGTAATACCCGAGGGGTGTCAGTGTATTTATAGTGGTGAACCAATAACCACCGTTGGAGTAGTGTTACCTTTTAAGGTGGATAACCGTCCCTTTATCTTAGAGTAGTTGGGATATGGCTCCTGGAAGTGGGTTGAGAGATTTTAGAGGCAGTTACTTATTTGAATAAGTGTTATCTGCCAGTTAACCTTCGATCCCGACTTCCTTAGAGTGAAGTCTGTGTTGAATCCGACCTCTTGGGAGAAGGTCGGGTACGCGTGGAGGCCAATCTTTGGATTTGGCCTTTTGGTCGAGTACGCGTGGAACAATTATCACTAAACTATCACTCAAATTTTTAAATATGGAAATTATAACTTTTTTTTGAAGAATTAGAAAATTATACAACTTGCCAAGTATCTTGCCAAGTTAAAAATACTGTGAAAAAATATATATTTTTATATGATATTTTTTTTGTTAATGTAACATTTTGTTTTAATTTAAACTCTTAAATGTAATGATATACTAATTGTGCGGTATGGGTAAAAACTAATATATAAGTTATATTAGGTTTTTTATTATTTTTTTAAATACAAATTAATTTTATAAATACTTTCTAAAATATTTCTAACTTTTTAAGCTAAAAGCACAGTATTTTTTTTTACATTTACAAAGTGTGTGATGCCTTGTTATGAGAAAATTCAATTTGTAAAACTCTGCTCTAATCCCCCTATTTTTTTGAGTTTATTTTTTTATCTGATCGTATGAAAAATGGGTCTTCATGAAGATGAAATTATAAAAAAAATCATAAAAATATAGTTTAAATTTTTTATTTTTTTATAAAATATTTTCATTTTAAAGTATCCAAAAAATGATGACTAGCCAAATTTCCATTAAAGCCTTCCTACTTTCGATTGAGGTTTGATAATAAGGAAATTCTCCTACTCACCAACGTTTTTTCCAATTACAAGTCATCTTCAATTGATAAACAAGCTTTGGTGTAAGGAATTTCGAAATAATGGGGAAAGTATTTGAACTTAAATGTTGTCTTCCCTTTCCAATCTTAATAATTAGATCTCATCCTTAAAACAGATGAAAGGAATTTGCCAGCTATCAAATTTACAAAATACAATCCAATTATATATGTATACATCTTCTTTTATAATATATATTATATTATTTTAAAGCTAGTATTTTTTTATAATTATATCACGTGTAAACAAAAATCAATACTAATTAATTATTACGTATAAATATATATTTGGCATTTCATAAAATTTATTTGATTATATTACTATAAATAAATTTAGTTATTGGTCTATTATAAATTTAATTATTCGACTATATTATGTTTAATTATTTCAGTAACTGATTATTTAGTTAAAAAATTTATGGATTAATATGTATAAATATATTAAAATATGATTAATTTATTTGATAGTTAATTTTGCGTATACATGTAATTTTTTATTTTTTAATAACCAACACTCATTTTCTTTATTTTATTAATTAAAATATAATTTAAATACATAATTAATTAATAACAATTATATTTTTTCCGGGTGTTAGAGTATTATATATGAATGATGTTATTGCAACAAATAGATGCTTTATCTACATCAATCCTTTCAATTTATCAATTTCAAAAGAAAAATAAATTTTCACAAATAAAACACTTGTAGCAGGCCATTAGGTTAAAAGTCTATTATGAAATCATCAATGAGAGGAAGTGCAGCCATCTCACAATCCATAATTCATTTTCATTATCACATCCCATTTATATTTTGAATATCTCATGCAGAAAATGTATGGAAAAAATAAACACCATCACCTTCAAATATAAGTTTGTGCTATTTTTTTCTACAAACAAAAAATATATATTTTAATTCTCATTGATTAGTTGAATAACATTAAAATTTTAACCTA
This sequence comes from Arachis duranensis, assembly GCF_000817695.3. Classification (NCBI taxonomy): domain Eukaryota; kingdom Viridiplantae; phylum Streptophyta; class Magnoliopsida; order Fabales; family Fabaceae; genus Arachis; species Arachis duranensis. Next base: position 80,474,869 of record NC_029776.3, read on the forward strand.
ATTACATGCACAAAACGAAATTTAAAATTTTTTATATTTATTTAAACGATTTAGTAAATTAAACACTAAATCAATTTAAATTGGTTTAACTATTTGTAAATTAATGAATTATTTAGTCACCCAAATAATAATACTATGATTACTTCTCTTAATCAAATAATTTTTATTTTAAGAAATTAATTACAACGGATTAAGAATAGAAATTGTTTAGGAAAATATTTGAGTGACTTACTTTAACTCAAATCGGGCTAGCCATTTTTTCACCATATGATGATGATTCCAAGAGCTTGATTATTTTACTATATAAGATAAGAAATGATGACTACTAAGCACGATCATATCATATATCATATTATATTATATATTATTATATTATTATATATATGTGATTCATGTGCTCAAGATTTAAGAGGTTTTGAGGCTTGAGCATGCAAGCTTTGGGAACTCAATAATTTTAATTTTCTCTTTCGGTGAGTGTCATATGCTTAGTAATTTGTAATTGAACGAGATCCTCGCTCCTTTGTAGAAGTGGACAAGCATTACAACATAAACATAGGCAACAAAGAACACCTTGTCCCTCATTTTTCTCAATATTATTTCTTCTAAATTCCTCATTCATCCCTTTCTACCACACAATTGCTTGATGCATCTTTCCAGTAGTTCAGAACCAAGACCAAGACAACATGGTACTCAAAGGTTTCTGCTTTTTATGCTGCTTCTTTTTGTTTTTTCATTAATTGGGTGACCCCATTTGGTTTCAGCTCATTTCCTTTTCTGGGTATTTACTTTTTGTAGGAAAAATGTGTTTTTTATTCTTGGGGTACGAGTTTTTATGCTAAATTCCATTCCTTTATGGTTTCGGAACTTATTAATGTTGATGAACTGCATGATCATGTGCTAAAGAGTGTACCTTTCTGCTCATTGTTTCATAATTTGATTTTATTCATAATTAGTTTGTAATCATAATCATTCCTTAATTATTTGTTTTTGTCTGTGTTTTAACAGTGCTGATCTTGTGGATTGATGATTAGCAATTTCACTACTTGAAGAAGCAGCTTTGATAGTTAGTTTAGTAGTTTCTATGGTTTGGGAACTCAAAAAGCCTTTGATGCTTCAAGTTTCAGTGTAGAGCTTATTAGCTTTGTTTAAATGAAAGCCATGACTTGGGATAATCCAAAGAGTTCTCCCAATGAGTCTCCAAGTCCAAGACCTCTTTCTTGGATTGTGGTTTTCTTGGGAGTACTTGCATTGTTCTTGATTTGTGCTTCTGGAATTCTTGCCTCATACCCAGTTGGCTCCACGGTTCGCCAGTATTTCTACGGCATAGATCGTTCGAGATTTTATGATATATCAGTTTTTCCAGTTCATGAAAGTTCCACTGATGTTTCCTCCAATGGAAGTTTAGATCTGGTAGATAATGAACCATCCTCAAGTGATAGGAAGGTAGCGAAAACTGCTACCGAATTAAATTCACAAGAACTCTCTAGTGAATCTGCTTCATCAGAATATACAGAAACCAGTACTGATAAGGTTGATAGCAACCTGCATGCTCAATCTGATTTAACTTCGAATTCGCCTTTGCCAGTGGCTGGTACTATTTCTTCCAATGTGACTGTTAATGTTACAATTGAGGCACCTACATCCGCGGCGTTGATGAATGATCCCGGCACATTAATCACCACATCAAATGATACCTCTAAGTCTCATCCAGACTCAGTATCAACAGCAGTTCCAGCCTCATTTAATGAATCCTATTCTGGTTCTGTTAATTCAGGTTGCATTCTACTTTTCTTATTTTATACAAAATTAACTGTTTTTATGCTTGTTTGCTTTGTTTACTTCTGTAAATACAATGTAGCCATAATATAAGAAGGCATTTCAATTTATCATTTTCAATTTGTTACATGTGTTTTTATATGCTTAAAATATGTAAATCATTATTAATGCTTGTATCTTGTTAGTTAAGGATTTCAGGTATAAACTTTTGTGATAATTTTGTTTGAAACTGGTCTTTGACTGGTGTTTTATGTTTCTTCTGTTATGTAGGCTGTAATCTATTCCATGGAACATGGTTACATGATTCGTTGGGACCGTTATACAGGAACGATTCGTGCCCTGTATTGACACAAATGCAGAATTGCCAGGGTAATGGGAGGCCTGATAAGGATTATGAGAACTGGCGATGGAAGCCCTTTCAATGTGACATCCCTCGTCTCGATCCTAGGAAGTTTTTGGAGGTGATGAGAGGCAAGACATTGGCTTTCATTGGTGATTCAGTTGCTCGAAACCAGATGGAATCAATGATGTGTATTCTCTGGCAGGTTACATTCCACATTCCTTACTGTTCCAATTTCTATGACCAATGAAACATTTTGGTTATTGGAGAAAAATTGGCCAGTTCTCACTAGCATCTTCTTCTTAACATCTTCTCATGATTACTCTATTATGACTTCATGTTAAAATATCTTCGTGTGAAGATCATAGTTGAGAATCGTGAGATGGTTTGACATGTTTAACTAAACTACTTGACATAAGACATGACCACATTTCAGCTATCATTTTTATATTTGTGACTAAATTTTCTAGAAGTTGACCATTACTACTTTGCATTATGATTGCATCTTTTTTCAATAGCAACATGCTTAACCAAAAAATGACACTTTCAGGTAGAAACACCCAAGAACAATGGAAACCGTAACATGCAGCGATTTTATTTTAAGTCCACATCTGTCACTATTATCCGAATATGGTCCTCATGGCTAGTCAAGCACAGTTCTGAACCATTTGATTATGCACCGGAAGGTGTGGATAAGCTCTTTCTCGATATCCCTGACGAGAAGGTCATGGAATTTCTTCCAAAATTTGATGTGGTTGTTCTTTCCTCCGGCCACTGGTTTGCCAAACAGTCAGTGTATGTCTTAAACAATGAGATAGTAGGAGGGCAATTGTGGTGGCCGGACAAATCTCGGCCGATGAAGATCAACAATGTTGAAGCATTTGGTATATCTGTTGAAACAATGTTTACTGCTCTTGCAATGCATCCAAATTTCACAGGGCTTGCAATTCTTCGTTCCTATTCGCCCGATCATTACGAGGGTGGCGCTTGGAATACCGGCGGATCATGCACCGGTAAGGTTAAGCCTCTTGGACTTGGTGAGTTGGTGGAAAATGGCCATACAAATGCAATGTATGAGCAACAGGTTAAAGGTTTTAATCATGCATCAAAGAAGGCAACAAATGGATCAAAGTTGTTGTTCATGGATATCACTGAAGCCTTTAGTTACCGGCATGATGGCCATCCTGGTCCCTTCAGGAATAAAGACCCGAACAAGATCACGGTGCGCGGTCCGGATGGAAAGCCGCCGCCACAGGATTGCTTACATTGGTGCATGCCAGGTCCTGTAGATACTTGGAATGAGATTTTGTTTGAAATGATTAAGAGAGAGTTTGAAGGTGGTAATGCATCATGAGATATTTATACCTGTCTGAGGACTAAGACTAGTCCATTCTTTTCTTTTTAAATCTTCTTCGAAGTATATTATATAGAGAAATTTATCCCCTTTTTTTTAATATAAAGTTTAGGATGATGAGCATCTAGCTTATACCCATGTCTGTTCATGAGTAATGTTGTATGTTCCACATTAGTTCATATATCTTTCTTTCTTGTAATTTTTTACAAATTCTGTTCTATTCCCACTTAGTCGCTGTGTTCATTATCTATTTAATTTTTGTAGTGATTGCTTGGTACCAAGTTCCATGCAGAGCAATGAGAGCATGTGGTCATTATCAAGGAAAATGACAATTTAAACCAAAGACTATATAATTCTTATAGTAAAATACTAAAATGAGACATATTTTCAGTTTTTTCACAATCTATTGTTGCTAGAAAAATTATAAAACTCAGCTAACAATTAAACAGCAAAATTTTGCAGAGTCAAAATCTAAAAATTACACGTTTAAAATTTATGTTGGTTGATTATTGTTTTCTCAGATTTATCCATATTAACAGTTTTTTATTTAAATCCCCTTTATCTTTTTCTGATTTAAATTAATAACTTGTTAATATTGTATTTTTGAAAATGATAGTAAAAATTTTCTGACTCATTAACATGTTTGCTTAAATTTTTCAAGTCATTCTCCTTGAAATGATGACTCATTTGGTTTTTAATTTAATTGATTTTGTATTATTTATCAGTATTTTAATTATGATTCAAGAAATAATAATGTCACTCTTGTTTTTAATAATTTTACTTTTCACATAATTTTTATTTATATTTTATATAATTTATAAAAAAATAAGAATGACATTATTATTTGTCTATCATTATATTAGGCATATATTTTTATTAAATAAATAGATAAAATATGATTCGATAATTTTTTTTTACACAAAAATTTTAGTGAACCAAAATTAATACTCAATAATAAAAGAAAATGCATACCAAAATTAATTTTCATTTCTAAATTGTATTTTTTAAAAAAAAAATGAATGAATGAACGAAGAAAAAACTAAATCAAATGCACACTGTCCCTCTCATATTAAACGGCTACATTCTCTCTCTCTCTCTCTCTCTCTCTCTCTCTCTCTCATCTTCTCCTTTCATCCCAGTAATTCAAATCACATCCTCAGAACTCAGAACAACGCTGAATTTTGCAGGAAAAAAAAAGGCATCTTCATTCATTTTCTCGGGAAAAAGATTAAAGTTTTGTTACTTTCTTCCGAGCACCGAAGAAACAGAATTTTGAACATAAAGCAACATTTCTCCAATCCCAGGTTCAGGTCAGTGCTCCCAATTGCGATCGCTTGTTAAATTAGTAAAAATTCCAATTTTTGCTTTTCTGGGTTCACTCAAAAAATCCCTTTTTGAAAATGGAACAGCCAATTTTCTAATTTTGGCTTCCACTCAAAATCCTCAGAAAGCTTGATAAACAATCAACCTAAATTTAGCAACTTTTTTCCATTTAGTTTCTGTGTCGATCGTTCTCACAATCCTAGGTCTTGAAAGTTTCTCGCTTTCTGTTTCAGACATTTGTGTACGCTCTTTTGCTCCTCTTTCTTTTCTAGTCAGTGGTTGCACTTTCTTCTTAGCTGAGATGCATTTCCAATTATTCTTTTCCTTCTTCTGTGAATGAAATTAGTGGCAATTGGCAAAAATGCCGCGTCCTTGATTTGAAATTTGTTTTACTGCGGATAAGGTCATATTTTAAATCTATATATTCTTCCCCTTTTTTTTTTCATTTGCTTTTTCCAACCACAGAAAGTCTATTGAAAAATGAATCCAAATTTCAGATAAAGCATTTACAGATCACAAGAACATATTCTGCACTGGTTCTTCCGTTATCACCATTTGATTGGTATTTTCACATTGGATAGTGACCTAATTGACTTGTCATCATTGATATTCTTCTTTTTTTTTTTTGCAATATTTGGTAGTTTCTATATCTATCCAAACATAACTTCTAAATTCTAATCAAGTTAGGATGACATTTTTTTTTATTATTATTTTAATGAGATTTTCTTTTGACAGATAGTAGTGCTTAAAAATGTCTGAACCTCGAAAAGATTCCCTTATTCATGAGCTTCAGGTATATGTTAAGCCTTTCTGCAATCATGATTCCTATGAACCCTTCCACATGCTGATTAACAGCTGAGAAATTTTCTTTGTTTGCCTTGGATTATGTTTCCAAAATTAGATAATATGGGATGAAGTTGGGGAGTCCGAGACTGACAAGGATAGGATGTTGTTTGAGATTGAAGAAGAGTGTATAGAACTATACAGAAGAAAGGTAGATCAAGCAAATTGGTCCAGAGTTCAACTAAGGCAGGAAATTGCCGACTGCGAGGCAGAGCTTGCAACTATCTGTTCAGCGTTGGCAGAGAGACCGATTCACATTAGGCAGGTTGGATATTCTGTACATTGCTAGGTTTTAATTACTTTTAGAGATTTTATGTGTATTTCTTAAATAGGACATGAAGAAAGGGATGCAGTTAAATGAATCCGTTTTATGCCATATTAATGAATTCTATGTACTAAATGTTGTTGCTGACAAATAATAATAATCTTGTCAGAAATTTCTTTTCTGCCTGAAGTTTTGTTGTGAAGGTTATTTGTTATTCCATTGGACCACAAAGACAAAGAATAGGATAAATAACTCTTCTGTCCCTCTTTTTACTAGGATCAAAATGTTGGAAGCTTGAAACAAGAGCTAGCAAGAATTTACCCAGAGCTGGAGGAAATGCGGAAAAGGAAGTCTGATCGTAGAAATCAACTTATAGATGTTCGTGAGCAGATTCAAAGTATCTCAAATGAGTTGTATAGTCCTGGAGAGCACGCTCCACCCGTTATAGATGAAAATGATTTATCATTGAGAAAGCTTGAAGAATTGCATAGGCAGCTTTATGCACTACAAAAGGAGAAGGTGAATAACTTTATGTTTGTGTGTGTGTGTGATACATGCTAACATGCGCATATACCGTTTTATCAACTTGTAACACATTTTGCTGCTCCTTAGTACTGATTATGATGTTCTTTTCATTTCATGCAGAGCGATCGCCTGAAGACAGTCCAGGACCACTTGCGTACCTTAAATTCTCTTTGTTCGGTACTCGGTTTGGACTTCAAGGAGACAATAGACAGAGTTCATCCTAGTTTAGGAAATTCAGAGGGATATAAGAGTATAGATAATGATACTATCAAGCAATTGACTGTTGCTATACAAGATCTGCGAGAAATTAAATTACAGAGAATGGAGAAGGTAAAGACTCTTTTCAACAGGAAATATTAATTTCTGTTTATTATTCATGTTCTGAATTGCATATGGTCTTGCAGCTGCAAGATATTGCAACAACAATGTTGGAACTTTGGCATTTGATGGATACGCCTGTTGAAGAGCAACAGATGTTCCAAAATGTTACTTGTAATATAGCTGCTTCAGAAGATGAAATAACCGAACCGAACACTTTGTCCGAGGGCTTCATCAGTCACGTGAGTTATAAGTTAAAGTACAAGTTGATGTTTTCATTTGTTGATTTTATGTGGTCTAGAATTCATGGGAAATAGCAAATTCATGCAGGTTGAGGAAGAAGTGTTAAGGTTAGAAGCGTTAAAATCAAGCAAAATGAAAGAGCTTGTTTTGAAGAAAAGAGCAGAGCTAGAGGAGATTTGTCAGAAGACTCATTTGGTTCCAGAACTTGACAGTGCACTGGAATATGCTATTGAAACTATTGAATCTGGTAATGTCCTTATCAAAATTCACTGGACCTATGACATATGCGCCTTTTTTTGGTGCTAAACTTATATAAGACTGTGTCTTCTTTCATATCCAGGAACTGTGGACCCTGCTTGGGTTCTTGAACAACTTGAACTTCATATTGCCAAAGTCAAAGAGGAAGCATTTAGCAGAAAAGATATACTTGAAAAGGTTGAGAAATGGTTATCAGCATGTGAAGAAGAGTCTTGGCTTGAGGAATACAACAAGGTTGGTCTTGGCTTGATATGATGTGCTGTTATATGTTGTTATACAAAAGACAAATTGTTTAATGCCCCTATATTTTTTTTATAGAAGTTACATAAGGAAACAAATCACATATATGTAGATGTTCATGATTTCTATCAATGTACACATACATGCACACATATTTATTAATTTTATTGCACATTTTTATTTCTATTGCAGGATGAAAATCGATATAATGCTGGTAGAGGGACTCATCTTAATCTCAAGCGAGCTGAGAAAGCTCGTGCCTTGGTTACCAAAATTCCAGGTATTTATATTTTATCCATATTTATTTTTGTTACATTACCTTTACCAATTTACGACCATCTTGGCTTGATGATATTTTTCTATTTTGGGGTCTCATTGTTTGTTTTAGGTCGGGATGAAATTTTCATTTTCTTTTGTTTGTATGTAGGAATGGTAGAGGCATTGAATTCAAAAACTACAGAATGGGAACAAGAGAGAGGCATTGAGTTCAAATATGATGATGTAGGTACCCCCTCCTTAATATACTTGATATGTATTCACTAAAAGAAGAAAAAGACTTGATATGTGAGTCTCAAAAAGAAATGTTGGATGTTAACTGGTGCATTCTAATTGGTTGCTCAAGTTCAAGTAATTTTGTGTCAAAATGATTTTCACTGTGCGTGACTTTCTAGGCCCGTCTGCTCTCTATGCTTGAAGATTACACCAACTCGCGGCAAGAAAAAGAGCAAGAACGTCGTAAGCTGCGGGTAAGGTCCTCTTATTGGTTGAAATATTTTTCTAATTGGAATTCAGACAACACTTCATTGTATCTGTCAAATTCACTTTCCCACAAATGGATGCTGCCAAAACATGTTGAAATATCACTTTTCTGTGTCAGAACCTGAAGAAACATCAGGGACAATTGATAGCAGAACAGGAAGTACTATATGGGTCAAAACCAAGCCCAAAGGCTAATAGTGCAAAAAAGCTTTCAAGGCAGTCAAGTACAACTGGATCTGGTAGAAGAACCTCCCTTGGTGCAAGTTCAAAACTGGAAGCGAAAGCTACTCACTCATATTTCTCATCAGGTAGTAAAAGGGTCTTCATCGTCATAACATTTTTCATCCTGTAAATACTCTTCTTTAAATGGATTACACAAGCACAAGCAGCCATCAACAATGTAGTAATGTATCTAAAAACAACCTAAGATTTCTGGATATGGATTCCTGTTTGTGTTTTGCATTGTTTTAGAAGAAGAGTCTTCTCCGACGGGTTCTCCCAAGCACTCTCAATGATGGTTGTTTGGTAAGGCTGTATGTGGCACCGAGGAATGGTTTAGGCATTTTTCTTTTTGTTTCATATTGAAGGTGGAGGCCAAAGCCACATCTCAGCTGGTAGATTTTCCCAATATTTCTTGCTGGTATATCTACAATTTCCTTGTGTTTCATATAAATTGCACAAACAGCTTGCGATGTATGATGTATGCATGCACATTTTCTTTCTTGTATGATACTCAATGCATATGCAACTAGAACTCTTACAACTGCATTTTGGTTTACCTCATGTTCAGCTAAAACAGGAGTTGATATTGCTCATTCTCCTTTGGAAAAAAACTTATTTGGTAGTGGAAGTGTTCGCAAGATAGATTCTCCTTCAGTGAGACAACCTTTTTCACCCATCTCTTCGACAGAATCATCAAAAGCAAACTCAGCAAATACTACAGATGAACTAAAAATGCAGCAGACTGAGGAGTTGGTGAAAACATTAACACTTTACAATATGCCATTCACTAGTCCCTCAAAGATATCAACAGTGGTAGATGAAGAGAATAAAACCCCAAAAGCAATGCCATTTTCTCCCTTCTCTTCAACATTACCACCAAATTCCTCAAATGAATCAGATATACAGACTCAGAATTTACAGAAAACAATAACACTACACAATTTGCCATTCTCTACTCCTTCAAAGACAGCAACAGAAACAGTGGTAGATGAAGGGTATAGCACTCCAAAGGAAATGGCTATTCCTGCTCCAACTAAACCTTCATCAGTTCCTTTTGGAGGATACTCGGCTCAAGAAACTGAATATTCCTTTGAGGAAAGAAGGCTTGGTTGTGTGTTTGAATGATTTTGTGAAGTCAAATTTAATTGGCTTCTCAATTTGTGTACATAGTCTCCTACTAGTGTATGTGGAAATGCAACATTTTGCAGTCTAATGTGATATTTTGTTATATAGTCTCCATCTGAAAATTGCTAAGAGTATTATTCTGTTGTTATTAAGAGTATTAATCAAAATCCATTCAACAGATATAGAATAAACCGTTTCAATATTGGCAGATTGAAATTGTGATGCAGCATTACACAAGTATTAAATGAATGGAAAAGGAAAAAAATGCAGCATCAACGGCAAAAACAGAAATACTTCATCCTTATTTGATCTGGCCATAAATGTTATAACTGAAATATCAGAACATTTAGTACTATTTTGCTTTGCTACAAATACTGACAACTGTTTACAGTTGGTACAACTAAACCAACAAGCCCAAAAAAGAGTAACATCAGCACCACCCTATTGGTCATTGGCTCATTGCATGTTTGGGAAGATGCTGCAACAAAATTAGCAAATCTTCATGGATGCATTGTTTATGTCACCATTATAACTAGTCTTTCTGTTTACATAACACAAAAGATGAAGGGAGAATCAGAATCAAAATATAGCATAACACTGCATGTGTTACAGTTGCATTTTAAATAGATTCACCAAACCGAACCATGGGATCATTTATATTTTTTCTTTTTCTTTTTCTCTTGTAAAAATATTAAGTTTTTTTATGTAAATTAATAAATTTTGAATCATGACATTGTAACCAATAACTACACATTTTAACATTCATTTTCCTATAAAAAAAAAGAAAGAAATAAGAGATATTAACATCCATTTATGTCTTTGGTCAACTTTAATTTATTTATCTGAAAAGACAAAGAACTTGTCAGCGGTTGGGCGAATGGAATGGCTCCAACCTTGCTTTACAGCTTTGAATTTTTATTTTTGAAAAAGCTTTAAATAAATAAATGAAAATTTTATATAAAAAAAGACAATTTTTCTTTCTTTTCCAAAAACCTCACCTAATTGTTTATGTATTCAAATTAAGAATCTGTATTCACAAGCATTTATTAGATTACCTTTATTAAATTTCCAAGACGGACGTGAACCAATTTCTTAACCGAAATTTATACTTTTGAGTTTTGCAATTAAAATATTAATTCATAATTAAATATCCATTATTCAATTACTTTATCATTTTAATAAATATATTATTTTTTTCCCATTTTTTCAACTTTATTTATTTACTACTCCTTTTGAATGAAAACCCTAATTTTCATATATCACTCTGGAGAAATTACGAACCGGAGTTGTTATTTTTCTCTGTAATTCTAGAAAATTTTTCAATTAATTTTTTTTTGGGGTTAATTTTTGAAGCTTACTCTGCTGTTCTTCAATGGTGGAGATTTGAGCTACAGTGCTACGTCTTTCTCGCAGTTCAACATCAAGCCGCTGAAATTCGAAAATTGCACTTCTGGGTTTTCATCATTTTCGTTAAAAGTTTGTGTTTTTGAAGTTCCTTCCCCCAGTTGCATTTTTATTAGAGCTCAAGCTTCATTGCACTGTTTTCTGCATTCGAATCAATCCCTCTTCACAAAGTTCAAATTTCCATTTTTACCCCTCTATTTTTTGAAGCTAACTGGTTAAATCTTCAATGAGTTGTGCCTAAGCATTGTTTTTTAGCTTCTGGGGTGTCTTATTTTTACTTTGATTTGCAAAAAAATGGAAAAAGAAGATATTTTTGGTTCCGGGCATGCGGTCAAGGCTGATGAGGCTCCAGGGGGCTTCCACGTGGCACCAAGAAGTGAAAATATACAGTTTTCTGCACCCACGGCGGAGCCACCGCAGCAGCCGGTGGTTCCGACCACGGCTATGGTGGCAGTAACACCGGCGACAGGGACGGATGGGAAGAAGAAGAGGGGGAGGCCTAGAAAGTATGGACCGGACGGCAAGTTGACGCCGGAGGCAGCAGCGAAGGCGTTGTCTCCGATGCCAATATCGGCGTCGATTCCGTTGACCGGAGAGTTCTCAGGGTGGAAAAAGGGTAGAGGAAAGGCTGTTGAATCAATGAAGAAGTCATATAAATTTTTTGAGTTTGAAAATGCTGGAGGACCAGGTAGAAAATTTTCTTTCCTCTTTTGAACATCTTCATTTTATATAGTGTAGCCTCCACTAATCTTGGTTATTTGCTGTTTACTGTTACATTTGCCGAAGTTAAAAACAAAAAAAAGTTTCTCAGTTCAATTAGGTTGATATTTATTTCTAGGGTATTCATATTTGACTATGTAAGAAATAAGATTATTTTTTAAAAAGAAAAAATGGTTTTAAGCTGTGTTGTTGTTTTGGTTCTATGCTTTTGGTTCATGCTGTGGAAGGGGAAATTTATAGATGGTGGTACAAGTGGACCATTAGATTAAGATTCCCTTTCAGATCTAGAAAATGAAGACATGTATGTAGTGGTTGAAGGGGGTGGATATTTTTGTGGTCAGAGTTAAAGTGAGTGATGTCGGTTTTCAGTTTAAGGTGGCAGCACATGATGCCCCATTTTTTTCTCTTTTCCTCCCTTTTTATGAGGAGAAGATTATGATTTACGATTGATGACATAATATCTGACACCACGGAATTTTGTTAGGACAAGTGAAGGCACCACACTAAGCAGTAAGCACATTCAGCAGGGTTCTCAGTCTGGTACCTCAGCTGATGTGACCATCCTTGAAAGTTGAAACTGGTCCATGTTTCTAATAATTGTATTCAACACCTTGCTATCTGACCTCATATTATATGGGATTGGTTTGGACCAACCATGCATGATATTGTTAAGAAATTTTGAAATAATAAGGACACAAAGTGGAACAATTTTGAGCAATGAATTTTCTTATCTGATGAAAAAAAATGGTGTGTTTTAAGGAAAGTTGTTTCATAAAATGATGGTTAGACAAATGTGGTAAAGTCTGTAATAAGCTTGTGGACAAGTTCTGTGGTGGTCTGTTCTGGAATACATGAAGCATAAGCATAGCTGATTTTATATGAACTTGATTAGGTGAAGCATGGTTGATCAAGTTAATGGTATATATTGAAGGCTAATAAAGTATCTTCTGTGGCACTAGCTCTTTGTATAACCTCTACAAAGTTTTAGCATGCATAAGTAAAAAATAAGGCATAGAATTGCAATTGCTGTTTTTCCTCATTAATTACCATAGTGAAACATATTTGTCAAAACTGCTTCCTTTTCTGTATTTTCTTAAAGGTCTCTTGTTCAATATAAATTCCTAGCCCGAAGTGTATCATGTCCGGTTAAAGATGAATTAATAGAACTATGCTTTATGTAAAGTATGAACTTGAAGTGCAATTCATCTAATTATTAATGTATTTTAATAGGTAATGGAATTGCATACTCAGTTGGTGCCAACTTCACACCTCACATTCTTACAGTAAATGCTGGAGAGGTATCATGCTTGTTTCCTATTGATCCACATTCTGCAATAGTCAAATTATAGTTTTAATTTAGCCTTTTGCATAGATGCAAATTCCATTTATTTTGTTCACTCATTGGAATTCATTGTATTTACTCTCAATTGTAAATACCTTTCAGAATATATGATATTTTCCTATCTTTATTTGGTCTACTATTCAATATGGTTATTATTGAAAGTAATCTATTACAGCACACTCAATTGTTAATTGTATTTTTTATTTTCCTATGACATAATCCAGGATGTTACTATGAAGATTATGTCCTTTTCTCAGGACGGATCCCGCGCCATATGCATTCTCTCTGCCAATGGCACGATTTCAAATGTCACGCTCCGTCAACCAACCTCTTCCGGCGGCACTTTAACATATGAGGTTAGTTCATCCCTTGTGAGAAGCACAAAAAGTAGAGTTCTCATGCCTTATACTTAATGCTAATCTTACAGTCTTACTGTTTTATATGCAACCCTCTCCTTTCAGTATTTTTATGTTTTAGATATCAAATTTCATAATTTCTGTGTTACGTAATGTGTTAATGTTTGTTTTTAAATAATATGGTATATGGTTTTGGTCTGTCTGAGGTAAAAACCATTTTTTATGTGATTTAGCTTCTCTTGCATCATTTTTTGTATCAGATATTGAATTACATTAACTATAGCTCTTTATCTGGGAATTCTGTTGCATACATCGTTGTTTTGTGTCATCTTGACAATTCGGATTTCCTTTTGCACTATACATCTCTGGGAAATAACTCCCATTATGAAGATAAAACTTCTTTTATGTTTTTTATTTGAGATCAACACGTGGCTGCTAAACCATCATCATTCTTTGCCATTAATTCCCTCAAACTTAAGACTGATGGTGCTGTTGGATTGCGTTAAATATGCTGATGCATATTGGGTTCTTTTACAGGGACGGTTCGAGATTCTTTCCTTGTCTGGCTCATATATGCCAACCGAGAACGGATTCACAAGGAGCAGATCTGGTGGGATGAGTGTTTCTTTGGCAGGTCCAGATGGTCGAGTAATGGGAGGAGGACTTGCCGGTTTGCTGGTAGCTGCAGGTCCTGTGCAGGTAACTTCTGCTGTAAAAGAAATTTTGAGAGAATATTTATAAAGCTTGTAAAAATGTTGAAAAAATGCTTAATTAGTTCAACATCATAAAAAAACAATTATTTTTGTTAACTTATAGCTTAGTATATTAGTGTTCTAAGATTAGAATTATGATGAACTATTTAGGGCATGGTAGGTTTCCCTTTTTTTTCTGTTTTCTTTTTTCACTCCTATTTTCACTTATTGTTTCACAAAAAATTACTAAAATGAAAACAAGAAACAAAGAGGAACATTTCACATATCAAACTTGTTTGTGGTTTTGCATCAGGTTGTTGTTGGTAGTTTCATTCCAGGTCACCAGTTAGAACATAAACAAAAGAAGCAAAGGGTGGAACACCATATATCATCAACTATATCTGCTCCACTTAATGTTCCTACTATTTCTGCTGAAGAAATGAAGATAAGTCTTGGTGGAGTGAAGCCTTTCATGACACCCCCTTCGGTTCCTTTTCAAGTCGAAAACATTCCTCCTCCTCCTCCTCCTGCGTTTGTCAACGGCCAATGTTCTCTGAACTCATCTGGTGACGACGATGATGAAGAAGATGCCTCTTTGCATGAGAAAGAATCTAATCCTAGTCTTTCAGATCCTGCTGGAGTTGCATGCTAAAACATGTTCTCTCCTCATGATTGACACTGATGCTGACAAAATTTGACTTGAGAAAGACGAACACGCATTCTGTCCGTTCTAAAATATCCGTTACTTTGACCGATATTTTGAAACGGAGGAAGTATATTGGAATGAGAGGTTTGAGGTTGATTTTGAGCAAGAAAAGTTGTACTCTTTGGTGCTTAGGTGGTTTAGTTAGGATATCACAAATTGGTTATGCTTTTCTTCTTCTTCTTCTGTGTCTGTTCTTATGATGTGTCTCTAATGTTTTTTACTCATTGTTGTAGCAATTAGATGTAGGAATATGCCACGTACTTAACTTGTTTACAATTGTAGGAGAATGAAATTTGAATGTGCTTGAGGTGTTTCTGGATTGTAACCTGACTATATTATTTTATTTGAAAGAAAAAAATTGCATTTTATCTTTTTCATGTTTGATTGTTTTTCTGCTTATCTCTATATTGTTCTGTGCACCAAAGAATCTTCAGGGAATAGTGTGTAGTTGATCTCAGAAATGCTACTTTAGGGACCATTTTATCCAATTATCAAAGTTTCTTCCATTTTTACTTTTTTGTTAAAATGATAAAGGAAAGGGAGAATAAATAGCATGAGAGTTTATTGGGGGAAAATCTGTAAAGAGTTAAGACTTAAGAGCAGTTACCTCTGCATTTGTTAAATTTAGAGACACTTTGGAGCAGTCTGGTATGAAATTACATTTTTCGTTTCCATTTTAAGTGTTCTCTATTTTCAAAATTTGTGAAGAAAAAAAAAAGAAGGTCAAAACAGACATAATTTTATCGTTTTCACTGTTCTTTTTATCTTTACAAAATTTAGAACACTGCAAATCAAAATGTAAACCAAACACACCTTAAAGTACAATTTTCTTTTTTCAAATATAAACTCATGTTTGGCAGTTCATTCAAATTTGCACTATCTGTATCACTAAAAATGTTTTAGGATGTCAAACTTCAGAACTGATATTTATGTTTATTTCCAATTCCAATTCCCAGAAAGAGAAATAGTCTCTCCTTCTTGGCTAATGGCTAGTTCTTCCAATTTGATAAAAAGTAAGGAGAATATTGTTCTGGATTAAAGAAATTCCCACAAACTTTTTCTTTACTGCAAAAGAATCAACTTCACTAAAAGAAGAAAGATTAAATGGAATCTCCACATATGCTGCTTCCAAGCATGTTCTTTACTCTTTTTGCAGTTCACTTTCTTCTCCTTATCCATCCATGTGATGTGAGCAAGAATAAAGGTTTTAGATTAGAAAAACCATTTCATATATTTCTTTCAAAATTGGCAAAAGACCAAAATAATTTATCAAGGCACTATTAGTTCTAGTTAGAACACAAGAAAAAAAAATTTTCTCTATGAATTAAAAAAAAAAACATCTATTACTATTATTTTGTTGAATGATATAATCATACAATACATTATACATACATACATCAAAATGTAACATAATGCAGATATGTTACAAGCATGTTACTTAATATAAGTTTCTTGGTATTGTTACAACATTATACCAAGCTTGATGTGATCAACAATTCTTCTTTCCATCCTTTGTTGACTTTCTCTATGAATTCCTCTACCCTTTTTCTTAACTCGTCGTCGTCCTCCTCCTCCTTCTCCTCTTTTTCTTCTTTCTCGTCCTCTTTTTTCACCTCTTCAACGAAGCATTCACCGTTGCCTATATTCTCAATGATGTCAACTTCAATTAGCTTCGCTTCTACTTCTACTTCTACTTCTGCTTCTGCTTCTGCTTCTGCTTGTCGGACATATGACACCTGTATTGCTCGCAACTCGGTATCCTTTTGGACAAGAAACTTCGAGTTTGTTTCTTGTGTTTGAAGATTTGTTCCCATGGAAGGAGTGACTTCACTATTTTCTTGATGAACACTACTACTAAGGGTAGGCTTCAAGTCCACTAAGATATACACTATGATCAAATTGCAGAAGCAAAAAATGAATGCAGAACTTGAAGCTGCTTGAGTGACGAACTCCACTATAGAATCCAACATGTTTGTGAAAAAAATTGGAAGCAACACACACACACAAAAAAAGGGTACCTAAAAAGTGAGAGAAAAAAGAAAGAAAAAATTAAGTTAAAGGAGGAGTATGTGTATGTGTGTGATTTGCAAAATTTCCTAGTCCTATTTATAAGACCTTGTTTGAGATTAGATGCAAACGTGTAAAGGACCTTTCACTATGTAGCAAAATTTAAGGAGATGCTTTGTGATGAGGTGTGGTGTGAAAGCTATCAGAAAATAGATTATTATCTTCACTAATTACTAATTAATTTAAGTCCTTAACAATGTAATGTAATTACATTTGTATTATTATAATAATTGATGATTAATGTGTTAATGTAGGAGGGAAGTTTCTTCCAACTGTACGTGGGACCCTTTTTAACAACTTTTAATCTCATTAATTTAATAAAAAAAGTCTTTTGTTCTATTGCTAAGAACATCACATGGAACTTTCTTAGCCACTCACAGTCACAAGAACAAGGCCCTTTATGTCATAACTTGACATCACCAATCAAAACTTTTACGTGGCTTTCATTTGTTTCTCTATAAATTCGGTTGTTGATTTGGTTTATGAAATTTGATTCTATGTATTTTTTTAAGGTGATTGGTTCTTATTGAAATAATTATTAGATTAGATTATGTATATTTTACTTGTAGGATAACTATCAAAAATATATTCGAATTATTTTATTATTGATAAAAATACTTTTAAGTTTTGTTATTGACAAAAATATCCTCAAATAATTAAAAATTTTGACAAAAAATCTAAGCTGTGATAAGAGACTTGCTCCATTTTTTGTCACATTTAACATTTTTATCACATTCTAAAATAATTTGAGAGTATTTTTGTCGATAACAAAATTTGAAGACATTTTTATCAATATGAAAATAATTCGAGTATATTTTTTGTGGTTTATCCTCCATCTGTATTAACACAAGATATTTATATACTAGACTATTTTTAGTTTTATTTTAAGTTATTTAATTTTATGTGAATGAAATTAACTATCTCTTTAAAACTTATATACTATTTAAAGTGATTAACAATGGTTTATGAGATTTGATCATTTGGAAAAACAAAAAATTGTACACATAGATGGAATTGATGATATTTTTGGTGAAGTTTGAAGATCTTATAAGCTTAGATAGTGACACAATGAAAGTGACTAAGGACCAAACCCTACAACCAAACTATGTGTTGAAAATTGTGTTGTTTTCTATTGCTTGAAAATGTCACTCTTGATGTTACATATATAATAACTTGTCTCACTCATTGGTTTTCATGTAATGAAATTTATTTGTGTGTGACCCCATCAATTAGAAGGGAAAAAAAAATAGAAACCTATTAGTGATTATAGATGGTTAATGTACTTTTTCAATATACAAAATAGAGACACCCTAATTGATTTTCTTGTGAGCTGAAATTGAAACAGCTTGGTCTAGCTAAACATGCTCAAATTCATTGTTAAATATTAATAAGGTTTATAATTGAAATTCATTCAAAATTAACTTTTAATAGAATATATAGACGATATATGATGTATGCTATGATACTATTATTGTAGACTTGTAGTGACTAAGGTGATTATACAATTCTGATAACACTTAAAAAATATTGTAAAAATTAAAATAATATTTTTAATATTTAAAAATATTTTTTAATTTGAAAATAAAAATAAAAATATTGCAAAATTATATATAAAAAAATATTACCATAATTTTATTAAAATACATATATAGTGAATTATTAAAATTAAGAACATGTATTAGCTACGACAAATCAGCTAAGAAATTCATAAAACCATACATTGTTATTGAATTTTTGTTAAAATAAAGAATGATTGACAGAAATTAATTTTATTATGGAGCCATCGTTAATGTAGGACGCAGATATGGAGAGGAGGGGAGTTTTATCGGGCTGTGGTGTCAGGAACACAGTAATCAGACCCTGCAAGTTGTTGATAGGAATTCGGATCCTCCGATTTTTTGTAAATTAAAAAAAAATTCCTCTCAAGCAGAAATCGGACCCAGCGACTAGTATAACGAAATAAAAATAAAAAAAACCAACAAAGAAAACGGACCTTCTGTTTTGATGAAGACATATCGCACAATCCGTTCTCTCCCATGTGAATTTTGTATACAAGCAAAACGGACCCTCCAATTTACTTACAAAATTTTCAAAACAAAAAACTCGGAGGGTCTGATTTCTTCCTTCCCACAATTCCGTATAGCACCCCACATTTCATAATCCGGTACAACATCTGTCCCTCTTCCATAACAAAAAAAATTAGCCAATGATTGAAGCATGTTCTTTCTCCCTTTTTCAATATATATAATTTTATCACACCATAAACCATAAAAAGTTGTTGCCTGTTTTAATTTGACGGTTGATTTGAACCGTAGCTACCAACAATTATTATTTATGGGCCTTAGGTTGACTTGTGATTGTATTAGATCTAACTATAGTCAAAGTTTTCTTTTTTAATTTCTTTCACACTTCTTAATTATTGTCTCATTCAATCTGTTCCATCAAAATCCATATAAATAATTTTCCAAATTGTGAATCAGAATTAGACAATTAGTCAACAATTGTCCATGAATCTCAAATTTGACTGCTTTTTTATACAAAAAATTACAATATTATAATTAGTTATTATTGAACTGTATAGTAATAAGTTTCTAGATTGAAATTATTTAATCCGAATTCATTTAACTTGTCATTTTTGTATAGCAATTAGTTTTATACTATTTTTCAAATAAGTATTTAACTTCACCTTTTTATAGACCAACATACAACTATACATTATTAGATTAGTGATTGGATTAGGTATTATATGTGCACAAACTACTTATAGAAATGTATGTTCTTATAGTTTTGGTAAAGGTTTTTTTTTAATATTATTGTTTACATTTATTATAAGCTGAATTGAATAACTATAAAATAATTGATCCATGAAACACATGGGTATTTGTGTTCCCATATGGGTAACTACTAACCAGTAATGCTACACATAAATTTGCTAATTAATATCACATTATTAATTAATGGATTTAGAAATTCACATATCTCTTTCACACAATGATATTTGAAGATTGAGTTTATATTCTCCATTCAAAGACATAATTTTCCAAAGGATTCTTTGATAATTGCTGGACACAAAAGGGTAGGAAGGAATGAAACCAATTTTTTGAAGTTAGCCCTAATTACTTTACAATTAAACATTAAGTTTCACATAATCACATTTTTTAGGGTAATGCATTATTTAATTAGTTAAGCAAAAGTTTTGATACAAGAAGATAAAACAAGACCAACTTCTCAGTACACGACAAATGTTGAATTAAAAAATATTTTATCTAAAAATGTTGTTTTTAAAATTTGACATATTATTTTTTGACATCGTTGGTATTAATTATTATTTAAAATTTGAATTTTGAAAATCACATTTTTCATTTATAAACATACTCATTACTCAATCACATAAGTTGAAACTTTTTTTTTTGTCAGTGAATTGAACGATCTCCAATTCTAAGTACATAATACATCCACACACTCTTCACACTTTTATCACATTTTTTTTTTCAATTATAATTTCTAGAATTTAAACCCTAGACTTTTAAAATAAAAAAGAAAAAATATGCCATGTGAACTAAAGCTGATTCACAGGTAAAACCTTATTATCTCAGGGAATAAGCATGTCATCACTCAAACCTTTTTTTTTTTCATCACTCAAAGGTCAAACCTTAAATATTAATAAACTATTCATACTTGGTTTGTAATTTTTGGTCAGGCAATATCATCTGTAGTTTTTTTGGGCCTAGACAATATCATAAGTGTTTAAACAAATCCAAAAACAATAACTTGAGCACTCTTTGATACTTTCATAGTTTTTTTTGGGTCTTCAGCGTTTTTAGTTTCAATTACAAGTCCAGATAAATCTTGGACTAAAATTTTATTTGATGATTAATTTGAGCTTCACATGGCCCCATTATGACCATAATTCAATAGGCAAATTCTTTGGTGTGCCTATAAATTTGGTATCGAATTTGTGGAACTTATCTTATTCTAAGTTTTTAATATTTGAAAATTATTTATTTTTATACTTTAAATTAAATATTAATTTTATCTACTTTTAATAAATTAGACAATTATATAGATACAACAAGTATAATTACTCATGTCATGCACGTGATAAGATTGAAATTATAATTTTAAAATTAATTTAAATTATAATAATTTGATTAATAAAAAAATAACATGTTATGTATTGTTTATTTTTTTTAATTTAGTTATTTGGATTAACTCTAAAATAGTTATTAATCGGTTTTAATAATCTACTTTCTTCAATAAATCAAACATATATACTGAATATGATCATAAATAATATAGTAATCGTTAAATCCACTAATAAATATATTGGTTATTATCACACTATAAAACAAATTAAATATAAAGGCTATTAGCACTTATAAATCTATAAAATCGTATTGTCTTTGATTCACATGCAACAGTTTACTTATCAAATAAACTTAAAATATGAACAAAAATATTTATAAATTAGACCTAGCATCACTTGAAAGAATAATGGAAAATAATCAACTTACCCTATCATCCATGAGAACCATTTCTATGTAAGTCTTCTTGTTCATGTCAAATTTGAATGAGACTTTCCATAATTTTATATATTAATTTTGTTAAATAATTCTATATATATATATTACGGTGATTTTTTTAATATATATACATATACATAAATAAAAAAATGAGTTAATAGTCAAAATCGTCCTTGAAAGATATATCGATTTTCATTTTGGTCCTCGAAAGATAAAATTAATCGAAATCGTCTCCGTATCACAAGATAATTGGTTGACGTGTCAGATTAGTGACACGTGTCACTTGACATGTAAACAAGTTATTTATAATCAAAATAGTTATTGAAAGTTCAGACGTAAGTCATTTTCATCCCTAAAATTTTAAAAATTAATCAAATTAGTCCTTGTATAATTTTTTATTTTTTTTGATAATATTAAATTTGAAATATTTTTTGATACTACTAATTTTAATAGAAATGTAATTGACAAA
The DNA here is from genome assembly GCF_000817695.3 of Arachis duranensis. Lineage (NCBI taxonomy): Eukaryota > Viridiplantae > Streptophyta > Magnoliopsida > Fabales > Fabaceae > Arachis > Arachis duranensis. The sequence goes on from NC_029776.3 coordinate 80,496,739, forward strand.
CAAAAAAAATTAGTAATTATATCTTTTCTTCTTAATTTTTTTTCAATAAAATTATCTCTCTTCCTTAATTATTCTCAAAATCTCTCTTATTCTTTTCTAAAAGATCATAATAAATTTTTGTGTGTTTGATATGTTTGAGATAGATTATATAATTTTTCTTTTCATACATAAATTTTGATTTTGAGCATATAACTTTGTTTAGGTTAATAAATACATACATTTCAATTTTGAGTATATATATATTCCAACAAAATGTAATAATGTAAGAAAAAGATTTTAGAATAGAAAAGAATAAGAGAGATTTTGAGAAGAATTAAAGGAGATAATGTTATTGAAAAAAGTTTTAAGAAGAAAAGATACAATTACTAATTTTTTATTTATCAATTACATTTCTATTAAAATTATTAGTATCAAAAAATATTTCAAATTTAATATTATCAAAAAAAATAAAAAAATTATATAAGGACTAATTTGATTAATTTTTAAAATTTTAGGAATGAAAATGACTTACGTCTAAACTTTTAAGGACTATTTTGATTATGAATAACTTGTTTACATGTCAAGTGACACGTGACAGGCATGCCACATGTTACTGATCTGACATGTCAACCAATCATCTTGTGACACGTGGCATTAACCCACCACATCATCATCCAACTGATAGAATGACTAACGTGACCAAGTCATGTATTTTTCGGGAATGATTTCCATTAATTTTATCTTTTGAGGACCAAAATGGAGATCGAGGTATCTTTCAGGGACGATTTTGACTATTAACTCACAAAAAAATATATAAATTATATTTTATTAAACTCATGTTATCGGTTATTAAAAATATTAAAATATAAACAAAAAATATTTATAAAATAGATCTAACATCACTTGAAATAATCATGGAAAATAATCAACTTACCTTCATGCGGAGAACTATTTCTATGTAAATCGTCTTCTTCTTGTCAAATTTGGATAGAACTTTCCATAACCTTATATATTAATTTTGTTAAATAATTCTATATAATATATATTATGGTAGTTTTTCTTAATATATACATATACATATATAAAAAAATGTGAATTATATTTTGTGAAACTCTATGTTACTAGTTATTAAAAACATCTAAATCATATATATTAATTATTTTTTTGTTATAATTATTTCATTTTATATATATGATTATTTTTTATTCTACAATCGTGCAATAATTTTTAATTTTTTATATCTATATATATTCCTCAATTCCAGCTCCATTTATACGCATATTAATAGTTTTTTTTCTAATAGTGATGTTTTAATTTTTTGTTTTTCTTTTTTTCACGTATCTTTCTTTTTTTTAAATAGTGATGTTTTAATATTTTTTTTAAATATATTTTTCTTAATAATTACATTACTAATCTGAAATATAAAATGAGAAAAAAATGTGATATATATATCCAAGAAAGAAAATAAACTTAAAAATCAGAAAAAAATTATATTAAAAAATGTAAAAATAATACATTGAAAAAGAATAGTCGTAATTTATAAATTGAGTCAACCATTTAAATTTCTCTAAAAATAATTTAATCAAATATCAATATTAGAAATAAATTACTTAAATAATATTTAATTTATTCTAGTCCTTAGACACGTATAGATTAGAGTCATTCTCGTAACGACAACGAACTGAAACAACGTCGTAAGTTCAAACATTTAGAATTCGTGCAAATTCAGACCATTCCCTTGTTCTTTGAAAACCTTATGTATCCCTTATAGAGTTAAATCGAAATTCTTTTTATGGAAAAAGAGTTACGGAGATGGCTTTGATGTGTTAAAGACTAAAATCCCGAAGTCACTATTCATATTTGAGTATGACACATATTAAACCCGAAAAGACCAAATATAATTGTATCTCTGGTTTTATTCTCATTTAATTCTAAATCAAAAATAATAATGGCTTATTTAATTCAGCATTTATGATAATAAATGAGATGACCATTATATAAGTCATTTAATATAAAATAGCTTAATTTATGATTATAATTAATATATGTATTGCCTATAAATAGATTTAGAAAATAATAATTTTGTAACAAAATAATCATTCGATTTGAATTACAATTAATTGATTGATAGAAATTATAATAAATTGTATGATATTTAAATAATTAACCAAATCAATTAGTTGATATAATTAATTTATTATAATAAAATAAATTTAATGAGTTAAAAGAAATAAATCGAAAAAAACCATCAGAAACATGTTATGACAGTTTTATCATTAAGTGTAGAAATTTAATTTTTACAAAATAAAATAGATATTTACAGATTATTATATTAAACACAGACTAAAAAAATACACTAAACAAAATAAAAGCATCAATGGTAAAATATAACCTAAAAAATCACTTAAATTAAAAAAGAACCTATGATGAATTATAATAAATCTATATAGAAGAAGTAAAAATAAAATAAATAATTAAAAAAAAGTAAAAAGAGCAACTAAAAAAAGTAAAGAAGATAGAAAGGATAACGTGTGGAGTAGATAAAAAATGTATTGCAATAGAAGATTAATATAATTAATTAATACAAAGGATGAAAGAGATCAATCAAAATACGATCTTATTAAAAAAAATTTCAAAAGAAAGAGAAAAATCAAAATACAATTTTATTAAAAAAATTTCAAAAAAATATTTTAAAGAAGAACCTATTAATTAACTTTTATAAAAATATTACAAAAAGTTTAAATTATCTTTAAATAAAATAATAATACCCTTAAGAATTATTAATCAAAATAAATAAAAAAAGAATTAATATAAAACAAAATCATAAAAAAATATTAGTAAAATTAAGATAAAAAAATAAAAAATTACAAATATTTTAGCTAAAGTACAAAATAAAGAGAAAAAAAGGAATATATAAAATAATAAAATAATAATTTAAATTAATTGAGTTCATTTATTTCATTGTTTTATATATTATTTATTAAATAATTTAATATTTATCTCGATCATATTAAATAATAAATTAGTTATAATTAATTTGGTTTAATGAATCAAATAAAATTTAAAATAATTTGATATTTACTCTAATTAAATTAAATATTTGAAGCTATGATTAATGTAATTTAATGAATCAAATAAAATATTAAATGATAAAATATTTATCCTAATCAAATAAAATTACATAATTAATTAGTTATAATTAATACAATTGAATGAATCAAACACATTAAATTGAAAAATAATTTAGTTAATTTGTGTCTTAAGGACATATTTTAAAGATATTTATTTTTCAACAACTTTTATAAAAGATTTTTTATAATATTTTTAACCTATGGCCTAAAGGCACAGTTATAATAATCTATTAAAAAGTACTTAATTAGTTAATATAAATAATTAATATAATTGATATAGTTCAATAAATTAAAAGAAATAAATGTGAAAGGAAGAGATAAAGAGAAAGTAAAATTATAAAAATATATATAAAAATATAATTATCTGCATTTACACCATTAAAAGAATTACCATCATAAATAAAATTTTGTCCAAAAATAACCCTTTTAAGTTGTTATATTTGACATTATTTATTTGTATATAATTTAAATTGACATTATTTTTAATTATAATAATCATTTATCCTTAATAATTATTGTTAAAATTTAATAATTTTTCATGCCTTACAATAATTATATATATCCTAAAACAGTTATTAAATAAATTTATTCTTTTTGCCTATTTTCACATTAAAAAAATTTTTGTGCTGTCTTTTTTAATTGTTATTAGATTTGTTAAATAATAAAGAATTCTTTAAAAATAGAAATAGCAATGACACCTTGAATAATTAATTTAATAGAATTAAATTTAAACAAATAAGATGATTCAATCAATTATATAAATAATAGTATATTTATAAATATTAATATTAAAAATAGTCTCACTAATGTAAATGATCAATACAATAATTATATAAAAAAAATAATTAATTACATTATTGCATAATTTTCAAGATCCTATATAGTTGAATCTAATGGACAAATAAAAAAATATCTATATGATAATGTCCTTATATATCATATTATAATTTTAAGTCAACTCATTAAACACATTATAACATAAATCATCTAAAAAGATACACCAAATTAACGAATATCACATGGGTCATAACATACACTCTAAATTGTCACAATATTTCAAATAAAAAGAGCATCAATACAGAGAAATCAATGAATATATATATAACTAAAATAAAGAGCAACAAAGATACACAAAATAAATAAATAAATAAATAAAGAGAATCAATAAAAACATTAACATATAAACCACATACATGAATAATGTATATATTAATTGTGAATCACAAATAAAAGACAATATATATATGAATTGAAGCACACATGACAAAATAATCCATTACAAAACAAAATTATAGTAAGATTATTTAAAAATAACATAAAAATGACATTTTTTTTTGTTAATCAAAATTTAAAAGAAAAAAGTGTGCGCCTAATAATAAACAATTAAAATAAACAAAAATTTTAAAAAAATATAAAAAAATGAAATATATAAATAAAGATAAAAGAAACGTGTCTAAACATGGAAAGAAACAAAGCAAACACTATCCTATATCCGAGCGGATGATTTGTTGGAGATCAACACAAAGCTCAAACCAAATAACATGATTAGAGTTATTCTTGACACCATATCTAGCCATCCAATCTGCAGCTCTAATTGCTTCTTGGGACACCCACTCAACGTGAACAAGCCAAGGACGAGATAAAAGCTCCTGAATCTTGTGAACCAAATCCGTTACTTTAGATGAATACCCACTTGTAGGCTCATGCATGATGGGCAGAATGTCAAGACAATCCGTTTCACATATAATATCTCTCAAACCGCAATCCCAAACTAAAATCAGCCCCTCTAAGCAACAAATAATTCACATCTAATGATAGACCAGGGAGGAATGCTTCCAGAGCAGCCCGAGATCCAATTTCCCTTATAATCTCTAATAATAATACACCCAAATTCCGCTGAATTTGAATCCATATACAAGCTTGCATCATAATTAACTTTAAAACTGTTACCTGATGCGTGAGCATCTTATCTATCTTTTCCTAGTGAATTTGCATCTATATTGTTGAGTTTAATTTAGAATTAATTATATTCTAGCCACTATGGATGCTATTTTGAGTTTTGTGCAATTTTATTCATTTTAGGTAGCATTCGGATGGATTTGATGAAGTTTCTGCAGAGAAAAAGAAGAAACTAAAGGGATGACCAGCAAAGACCGACGCGGACGCATGGCTCACGCGACCGCGCGGAATGGAGAAATTGCAATGACGCGATCGCGTACCTGACGCGAACGCGTGGACTAGAATCCGCACAAATGACGTGAGCGCGTGGACAACACGGACGCGTCATATGCGCGATCTGCAATAATACAGAAAACGCTGGTTTCGATTTCTGGGCTATTTTTGACCCAGTTTTCAGCCCATAAAACACAGATTAGAAGCTGCAGAATGGACAAATCAAGTGGTCCCCACCCATTAACTGAAGATCTGTTAATTAATTCGAATTTAAATTCAAATCTTATCTTTGAGGAAAAGATATTATTTTTAATAATTAGATATTAGATTTATTAGGATTAGTTATAAATAGAAACTCTGTACATTTAGACATATACCAGATTGTTACCAGAACCCTTATTTTTCTTCTCTGAACCATGAGCAACTAATCCTTCATTGTTAAGGTTAGAAGCTCTGTCTATTTGTATGGATTTATTCATTTGATCTTTCTAATTTAATTCATGTCTTGATTTATATTTCAATAATTGTTTTCGTTCTCCATTTTATAAAATATGGGTGGAATGGAAGTATGACCCATGTTCTAATTGAGTTCTTATAAAACTTGGAAAAGCTCTTTACTTGAACAATAGCTTGAAAACATATTATACTGAATTTTAATTGTTTGTATTTAACGGGATACGTGACATATAATCCCCTTATTTTTGGATAATTAGAATTCTTTTGGCATATAAACTAGAAATTGATCATCACCCTCTAATTGGAATTAATTGACCAAGGAATTGGCAATTAATGAATTTTAGAGGAGACTAGAAAGGTCTAAGGAAGTAGGGTCTAGTCATATATAGTTTGCCATGAAATTAAATCTTGCATGATTAAAATAGTTAGTAAGAAAATAAATCTGGAAAAATAGATAACTCTGAAACCTTAACTATGTTCTCTAATATTTTATTCCCAACTTATTAATCTGCCTGTCTTTGATATTCTGAATTTACACTTAAACTTTTTGAACATCTCAAAACCAATTTCTGCTTACCTAACTAAGCTTATCACTCAAGAACTGTTGCTTAATCCATCAATCCTCGTAGGATCGACCCTTACTCACGTAAGGTATTACTTGGTACGACCCGGTGCACTTGCCGGTTAGTAAGTGTGGGTTATAAAATCCGCACCATTGCCTACCGGTTGTTCCTAGTACAGGCAATTTCGGAGATATCTAAAGGCATTGTTTCGATTCCTGTAAACCTGTAAGTCCTTGGTGGTAATTCTGACCAAGGCAACAACCTTGTGATATGTCCAAGGGTTGTCAGTATTGAATATGTTATTGCACCTATGTCTCCATACCCATCAAAGTTCTGCACCAAAAGATGCCTCATTATTAGCTAAGGCTTTCCGAAACCACTCTTCAAGAGTAGTACCAGCCATCGAGTGCAAGATACTAAGATCCAACATATGCCAAATTGCCTTTGATCGTTCACAGTCTCTAAGGCAATGCTCCATAGTCTCCTGCGCCTTGTTACATCTCTTACACCTATTTGAAGAAGCTAAATGCCGCTTGAATCGAAAGGTCTCAGTTTGTAGAGCATCATGTAAGCCAAGCCACATAGTAAATTTGAACTTCTCTGGAATATTTGTATTTCACAATTAGTTCCAGTTACTATTGGTATTCCAATTTAATGTTTTCTCTAACAATTATCTATAACCCTCCCTTGCACTATACTTTTTTGTTGCTGCAGACCACCACTCCCACTGTGGCTCCAACTCAGTCGAACTAGGATATCTCAGACCATAAATAAATTGCTTAATCTCATGTGGAATAGGCGTGGTAAGACTATCATCCTCCCAAGACACCCCTTTCCACAAGTCAGCCACTATGAAATCTGATTCAGAAATATGTACATAAGGAACAAGTTTACAAAGCTTACCAAAAGGAGTCCACTCATCATACCAAACTGATTTTTGGACATCCCCAATATTCCAATGAAGCCCTTCCTTGAGATGCTCATAGGCACTAACAATGTTCTTCCAGGTAGCCGATGAAGAATTTCTACTGTTTTCGTTAATACCAAATTGATTCCTGAGATATTTATGCTTCAGAACCTACACCCACAACTTCTCACTATTATTTAGACAATTCCATACCAACTTTCCTAAAAGCGCCATGTGAGCACAGGAAGTATCCTAATACCCAATCCTCCTGCCCTTTTAGGAGTTATGGTGACCTCCCACCTGACCAGATGCAGCCCTTTGCCGGTCGCTTGGCGTTTCCACAAGAATTGTCTCATCAAAGAATCAATTTTATTACATGTATACTTTGGGAGAAGAGAAATTTGCATTTTATAAATTGAGATAGAGGCCATAACTGATTTAACCAGACAAAGCCTCCCTGCCTTATTTAGTATGCATCCTTTCCAACTGGAGAGCTTTTTCGAAATTTTTTCAATAACCTCCTGAGCCGTCTTCCTGGAAGCTTTGGCATGGTCGATGTTAATTTCCAGGTATTTACCCAAATCATTGCAGAATCGGATGTTAGAGACCCCTGAAAGAACCTTTTTTCTCTTCTCCGACACCTTCTTGGAACACTGGGCCTTTGACTTATGAAGATTTACCTTCAAACCTAATGCTCTAGAAAATAAGTCCAGGCAATGCATAACATCTATTACTTGAGCTTTTGATGCCTTATAGAAAAGCAAAAGATCATTTGCAAACATCATATGAGAGAGTCGTGGTCCGTTCTTAGAAACCGCTACTGGGTTCCACGAGCCTTGAAAAACTCTATGAGAGATAAAGCAGGCAAGCATTTCTATACAGAATACAAATAGATAAGGAGACATGGGATCTCCTTGTCTCAACCCTCTCTTTGGATTGAAATTTTGGAGCATGTTCCCATTCCACAAAACTGCCAACAAAGAGGAAATCACACAATTCAATATAAGATTAATGGTAGCCTTTGGAAATCCAAACCGGACCAAAGTAGCTTCCAAAAAATGTCAGTCTACCCTGTCATAAGCTTTTTCTAAATCAATCTTGAATGCCATGGTCCCTTTTCGAGACTTGGTATTCCTCATGAAGTGCATAATCTCCTGAGCAATGATAATATTTTCGGTGGTTCCTCTTCCTGGAATGAACCCTCCTTGCAAAGGACTAATGATCTCCGACAGAAAAGGTCTGAACCTATTAACTAGAATATTTGTGACAATTTTATAAATTACATTACATAAGCTAATAGGCCGAAACTCCTGTAAGGAAGAGGGAACTTCCACTTTAGGAATTAGAACAACTAGAGTATCGAAAATAGCCGCATTCATTGGCTCACCCTCAAAGACTCGCTTGACCAATTCACACACATCATTACTAAGAGAGTCCCATAACTCTTTGTAGAAAATTGCTTGAAATCTATTTGGTCCTGGGGCTTTAAACGAACTCATGGCAATCACAGCTTTTTTAACCTCTTCAGACGTCATTGGTTCCACTAGCTTTTGACAAGCCTCGGTACTAAGAGACGGTCAAGGAAAATGCCCCATGGCGTCCAAGTCAATATCCTCCCTTGTAGATATTTGATTTGGTATAAATAGATGGTATTGAGAAAAATAAACTAATTAAATTAATTCATATATTTCATTATCATATTTATTATTTATTAAATAATTCGATATTTACTCCAGTCAAATCAAATAATTAATATAATTAACTAAATTAATTAATTGATATAATTCATTATAATTAATAAATTCATATAAATTATAATAAATGGTGAGATTTGAATGTCTAATCAAATTAATTAATTGATATAACTAATTAATTATAATTGATTTGCTTTAACGAATTAAATAAAATAAATCATAAAACACCTTAAGAGCATGCCGCATCAGTTCTGTTATTAAGTGTAAAAATCTGAACTTTATATAATAGAATAGATAGATAATAAAGATATTTTCTTAAATTAGTATAATGTGTATTATTCATTAAATATTAATTGTAATATAATTATAATTTCGTGGTCACAAACTACCACACTCTCCAACTTTCGTGCTCATCATTCGGAGCTATATAAGATATGTTATCTATGAAGTATTTATAGACCATGGTATTATCATGTATGCATAAATAAAAATTATTTCGTATTTAAATTTAAGTCATTTACCTGTTTGTGGTATATTGTAGTGTGAAATTACTTTCAATATGTGTTGTGTAATGATATTATGCTCTAATTTAAGCTTTTACTTTAGAACTGTATTATAATTTTATCTCATCATTTTTTTAGATATCAAGTTGACGTATTTTTATTTATTATTATTAATTATTAAAAAGATAGAAAATTATATTTTAGAGAAATATAAATTGATTATTAATAATTGGTTATTAATAATGATAATTATATGATTAATTTTTAGTAATCATTAAATATATTTAATATAAATAACCAAATTTAATTAGTTAACAAATGAAAAAAATATTATTGCACGATTATAGAAGCAACAATAAATATATATATATATAACTAATTTAATATTAATAACGATAATTACGTTATTATTCAATAATAATAATAATAATAATAATAATAATAATAATAATAATAATAATAATAATCTTTCCTTTTATTAAAATACTCATCTAATTGAATTAATATAAACATTTAATGAAAATAAAGGATAGATTTTATGGTTTGAAAGATAATACAATTGAATATTCTTGAAAATTTTAAAGCTGTGAGTATATATTCTTCCTATATTAATATACGCATGCATATTACCTCATTTTTTCCATAAATGGAAAATAATATTTACCCGTTAAATTTGTTAGTTGCTCAACCGATTCATCTTATTTATTTTGATTGAGATTGATATATAATCATAAAAAATTTTTCCTACATTAATTTTAGTAAAGAAATCCATGATGTAAAATAAAATAAAATAAAGTCAGTATCTACTTTTTTTCTCAATATTTTTTATATTTACGGTAAATATTAAATATAAAAAAGAAAAAAAATATTAATTATGAATATCACTTTTATTTATTTACATTCATAATTAAATTTAATATAATTATAGTAAGTCTCTATAATTATAACAATTTATATCTGTTACATATATAGCAATTATATTATATATAATTATATATCTCCTCTTTTATATATATACTTAGCAAGTATTTCTATTTATATAATCTACTTAATATATTAAAATTGGTTTTTTT
>NC_029776.3:80507728-80508923 GCF_000817695.3 Arachis duranensis
GATAGAACATCCAGTCAGGAGGGTGGATGAGATGGAAGACGGACAAAGGGCGAAAGGCAGAGGAAGACCTAAGAAGACCATCCATGAGGTGGTCAAACGAGAATCTACATGTAAATGGTCTCTCTGTAGACACGATACATGACAGAGCACAATGGCATCGTTTGATTCATGTAGCCGACCCCACTTAGTGGGACAAGGCTTTGTTGTTGTTGTTGTTGTAATCATTATCCAATAGTAATAATAATAATAACTTGAAAAATTCGTATATAAACTATTTCAATTATCCGTATATTATTATTAATTCATTCAATTATTTCAACTAATTAATTCAATCAATTATTTCTTAATTTATTTTTTGGAATTCAATAAATCAAATAAAATCAATTATACTAATTGATTTGATTAATTCTTAAAAATATTTTTATTTAATTTATTTTATTTATTTAAATATAACTAATTAGTTATTTAATTTTATTAAGATAAATATCAAATTCTATTTTTAATATAAAAATACAAAATTTTATTCATTCTATTTTTATTTTACCACTATAAAAGACCATATATGCTAGAAGAAAATATCGTTCATTTACCAATTACTCTTTCATTGGGTAGCTTTTACAATAATTCTTTTTCTTTCTATGAAGCGTCGTCACAAGAAGGCAACTATCATGGACACAAATCAGCACACACTCTTCAATTTCCGTACTCATCATTTAGAGCAATATATGATATATTATCCATTAAGCATTTATAGACCATGGTGTTATCATGTTTGCATAAATAAAAAAAATTTGTAATTAAGCTTAAGTCATTTACCTATTTGTGTGATATATTGTAGTGTGAAATTACTTTTAATTTGTGTTGTGCAATGATATTATGGTTTAATTTAAGCTTTTATTTTAGAATTGGGTTATGATTTTATCTCATCATTTTTTCTTAGATATTAAGTTGATGTATTTTTATTTATTATTATTGAAGCAGATGTGATATAAAATTTGTAAAAAGAAAAAAACTTACATTCAATTTATTTTATTGTAGTCTTCTATTCTTCTATTTTTTATTTTTTTATTCATTTTATTTTCTTTTTAAATATCATATAATTTATTATAATTTATACCAATTAATTAATTATAATTCATTATATCAATTAGTTTAATTCATTAATTTATAATATACATGATAAAATAGATCATTT
>NC_029776.3:80509274-80518834 GCF_000817695.3 Arachis duranensis
TATTTTCTAACTATTATATAAAATTAAAATCGTATTAATGAATTTAATATTAAAGTTAATTTGGCTTTTTATTATTTAGAGTATTTTTCAATCAATAATTTTATACTCTTTGCTTTTTTTTAGTTTCATTTTGAATTTTAATTTAGTACTCAAAGGTAGTGAAATTCCATTGATACTGAAATAAAGTTACAAAAGGGTCCGTAGGGTAGAATAAGTAAAATAATGTGATACCCACATTGCAACATCCAAATGAAACAACTTAGGATCTAAAATGTTTATCTTTCTCTTTCTCGCCATCTATTATATTATCTATTCTATCTATTCTATTATATAAAAATCGAATTTTTACCTTTAATGATAGAATCAACGTAGCATGCTTATACTTTATTTTGTTTAACTCATTAAAGTCAATTCATTATGATGAATTAATTATATCAACTAATTGATTTGAATAGATATTTAAGTATCACACAATTTAAAATTATTTATATTAATTATTTGATTTAATTTTTATGATATATAAATTTAAGGAATAAATTAAAATAAGACAATTTATTACTTATTTAAATTGAGTACAACAAATATAAATTAATTTAGTTAAAAATTTACTATTTTCTAATCTTCTATACATAAAAATGACAAAACAAAATTATAAAAATAATTTTTTTATCACTATTTTAATTTTATTTTCTTTATTTTTTTATGTATAATTTTATTTTATATTAACTTTGTTTATTTAATAATAAAATATACTCATATTAATTCTACAATATAATAATATATTTTTCTTCTATATTAATCAAAGAATTTCAATAGTTATCAACTACATCTAATAGAATGACTAAGAAGTGAGAACTACGAAAAGTTAAACCCAGGTTTAAAATGCTGAAACAAAGAAAAGAAAACAGTGGACATATGATTAGAGAAAAATGTATAATAATGACAAAATATACTAAAATTGGATTTTTTCTCCAACTAATAAAAGTGAGATGTTAATTCCTCATGAATTCATTTTTTCTCTAAAATAAAGTCACTATTTTCTTTTCTAAATTTATTTTAGAAAAATATATTTATTATAATTATATTATAATTAACATTTAACGAATAATGCATGATTATACTAATTTAGAGAAATATTTTTTATTATAATTATATAAAATTAATATTTAATTCATTATCAACTAATAAAAGTGAGGTGTCAATTCCTCATGAATTCATTTTCCTTCCAAATTGAAAATACTATTCTCTCTTTTAAATTTATTTAAGAAAAATATCTTTATTATAATTATATTACAATATTACAATTAGCATTTAATGAATAATACATAATTATAATAATTTGGAAAAATAAAATAAAGTCCAGTAATTTATCTTCCGACTGCACACGTGTATAGAATAACTTTTAAGAAGGAGTTATGTGTAGTAAATACAGTCGATGATTGTAAAACTGTATACTAATATTGATATAATATTATTTCAGGTATATGTTTTGCAGGCATCAAAGAAAAGTGTTGAGTTATTTTTTAGTATATTTAAATTATTTATTATTTATTAGAGAATTTTGTGCATTAGAATTCTCTAATAATTTATTATTTATTTTGAACTAATTTTGATATATTCTTACTTGACAGTAAAACAACATATAAAAATTTATTGGTGGGTCTAAGTATTATTAAGTTATTTATGGTCACATTGAGTATATATGTTTGATTTATTGAAGAAACTAGACTACTAAAACCAATTAATAACTATTTTAGAGTTAATATATTTAACACTAGCTTAAGAAAAAACAAATAATACATAACGTTATATTTTTATTAATCAAATAATTATCATTAAAATTCGTATAATTTTATTCTCTTGACAAACAACTTTATAATTACGTTAATCATATAATTTTATATACAAACATTGATACGGTGTTGTTTCATGTATATATTTTGCAGGTATCAAAAGATAGCATTAAATTGTTATTCAGTAGGTTTAAATTATTTATTGTTTATTACAAAACTTTCTGCATTAGGATTCTCTATCAATTTGTTCTTCATTTTGAGCTGATTTTAATATTTTTTTTTACTTCACAGTATACCAATATACTTCAAATTAATTTTGGCACGGGTAATTGAAATAGTTTATATATGGGTTTTTCAAGTTATTATTATTATTATTATTATTATTATTATTATTATTATTATTATTGGATAATGAATAAGAATTAGAATTATATCAATATTTTAAAAATTAATATAATTAAAATGACTAAAAATATTTAAAATTAATGTGCGTTATTAATATCATAAAATTTCATTTTATGATTATTTTCAAATATTCTTATCATGACTAATACGACCGGTGCAATTATCATATCATTATCGTATATTATTATTATTATTATTATTATTATTATTATTATTAAAATGATTAAAAGTATTTTCAATTGATAATTGATAAGTAGTTTAATAATGCATTAAATATTGATTTGATATAATTATAATAAAGATATGTTCCTAAATTAGATAATTATGTATTATTCATTAAATATTAATTATAATATAATTATAATAAAGATATTTTTTATAAAATAATTTAGAATATAGAATAGGAAAGTTCATTTTGTAGGAAAAATGGAATTACGAGGGATCGACATCTCACTTTCATTAATTGAGAAAAAACCCAGTTTTAGTATATTAAGTAGATAGATAATAAACACCAATTTGTTGGATTTTTTTTTCTCTCCTTTGTGAAGTTCAAGTTTAATTTTTTGGAGTGTATTCTTGCACTCTTGTATCTCTACCCTAATCAGATTTTTTGGGTCATTGAAAGATAAAGAATATAGCCATCAAAGTGAGAAAGAAGAGGGAAAATAGAATTCTCATTTTTATACAAAGCAGTACATTTTAAATTGCAGATTTTCATTTATTCACCGTTGGATTGGTTTGAAATTTAAACTGCATATTTCTCTCATCTTGTTCCTTATTCTGAACAGTGGAGATGTTGATTGAAAGTCTGTAGTAGAAGAAATTGACTTCACAAGAGAGAAAATAGGTTTTACATAGAGTAGCAATCTTTGAAGCAGTTTCTCATTTTTTCACTGTTGGATTGACGTAAAACTTGGATTGAAGATTTTTCTCATCTTGTTCTTTATTCTTAACGGTAGAGATTTTGATTGGAGATCTGCAGAGAAAGAAATAGACTTCGAACAGTCATTTTCTTGGTTCTCATTTGTAAGCTTTGGTGTTTTGATGTTTTGGCTGGTTATATGCATGATTTGTGGTTTGTTTGAGACTCTTTTATACCTCATTTGATTATAATGGAACTATTTTATTGGTCTTGGCGATTCGTGGTTTTTACCTCTCACATTGAGAGAGTTTTCTACGTTAAAATCTCGATGTGTTCTTGTTATAGCTTTACTTGCTATATTTGCTTGTTCATCTTAAGTTTGAATAATCTTTATAAAAAAATTAATTTGCAATCTTAATATATATTTTAACACATATTAGTTAAATATTTATTTATTTATTGAGCATAGCAATCATTGTTAATTGTTAATGTTGGTTAATGGCATTTTTTAAGCCCCCTATGAACACATTGCTAGAATTAAAATGCAGCCCATGGCTTTGTAAGAAAACAATTGGCATTTGTAATCGACAACCTTGAACAACCTTTATTACTTAGAAACAACCAACTCTTTTGTCAAAAACCATGTGCTCTCAAAAATTCCAATCACTCATTTTCAAACAAGACCCTTCATTCATGCAATTTCAATATGCGATCTTTGAATTGATTCAAGGGGATGTAGTGGACTACAAATCAAAGTTTAGATCATTGGATACGCCAGAATAACATTTAAAAATATAAATTTTTAAAAGAAATAATGTATAATACGATATAAAAAATTTTATAAATAAAAAATAAAAAATTTTATTTAACATTTTTGTCTTTTAGAAGATATACTTCTTGTTCTTGATCTATATTATTTAAGAAGAATTTTAAGGGTACCAAATACATCGTTAATTCAATGATTTTAATCGTTGATTTTAATTATAAAAATATATATAATATATATTATTTAAAATCAATAGTTAAGATTACTAGAATACTAGTGTTTTGAATGCATTTGAAAACTTTCTTAATATTTATACATGATTATTATGAAATGGATGTGAATGTGCAATTATTTTAATTTTGATACATTGATAGTGTAAAATATTTTATACCTTCATACAATTACGTTTTTTAATTTTATTATGAAAAAGGTAATGGTGTAAGACAACAATATGGAGAAGCTAGTGCTTTACAGAGGCATATGGTGTGTGCGAATGCTCCCAGACAAATGGAACAGTCCGATTTTAAAAAAAAATTATAATAATTAATTCAGACCATCTAATTTGATTTTTGTTTTATTAAAAAAAATTTTCATAGAACACAGACAGTTTAATTTGCTTTTTTCAAAATTTAAAATTTTTCTCCTACAAATCACACCTTCCAATTTGTCCATAATATTTTCTTTTAAATATAATTCGCATGCTCCCACTTGTCTATAGCACAAATAAAAAAAAGATTACCCCCACAAATTAGTCTAATACCACTATATTCCATAAAACAGCACATATATTCCTCCAATAACCAAAAGATGAGCCCATGCAATTACAACAATTTTTTTAAATGATGAATCAATATAAATGAATCAATATAAAAATAATTATTTTTACTAATACGAATGCATACGCTAATAAAACAATTTTACACCCTTTAAAATATAAAAACATATATTTAAGATAAGGAGCACAAGAGTCTCATGAAAGCCTCAACTAAATATCAAATCTCAGCCATCCATCCTATCTTTCTCTTTTCCACCAGCAACGGTCGACATTCAATGTCCCTTCCAATCCCGCCACGTGTCAAGCCCCTCTATATATATACCTCGCCTCTCCCTCCACTTTCTTTTTCACTGTCATTTTCTCGGGAAAACTGAGGGAGTGAGAAAACCGTGAAAATTTTGAAAAACCACTGCGATTCACTGAACAACGATGGCAACGATCAGGTCCGTCAAGGCTCGCCAGATCTTCGATAGCCGCGGAAATCCAACCGTCGAAGTAACCATCTCATTATTTTCATTTCCATTTTCATCTTTTACTTTCTTTACTACTGTTCGTTTGCCGAGGAATATTCGTTTTTCTCGGCGCTCTGTTTTCGGTGTTACCGAGAGTTCCTTTTACGCGAAGCTTTGTTTTTCTCGTTTTCAGGTTGACGTTACTCTTAGCGACGGAATCTTCGCCAGAGCTGCCGTGCCTAGCGGTGCTTCTACAGGTAAACTAAACGATCGTCGTTTTTTTTGCCTTTGCAGGAAAAAAAAAACGTGATTATGTGAGTTATGATGTTTTTCTTAACGATGTGATGTATGTTGTTGTAGTAGAGTAGTAGTAACTAGTAAGTAGTTGTTTCTGTTATGATGCTCGAAGTATATAATCGTTTTCAGAATGAAGTGGAAAAGTAATAGCTGCTTATGTAGGATTTGAAGTGATATTTGGTTGTATGTGACTGACATGCATGCGTTTTTGTTTGCATGTTGTGTAAAGGTGTTTATTTAGTGATAGCATGCCATGCTGGTAGTGGTAGTTTAAGTACTGTCTCCTAACATTTTTGTTTTGTTTTTTCAATTTGTTTTGGTTAAGGTGTTTATGAAGCTCTGGAATTGAGGGATGGAGGTTCAGACTACCTTGGGAAAGGTGTTCTCAAGGTACTTCGTTCATAGGCTTTCACTTTGTTATTTTAGCCTTTAAGAAATTTTTGTTGCATATGTTTAAATTTTTTTAGCTTCCTAATTTTGCTTAATATATATTGCTTTCTGCATTATTATATCACTCTTAAAATGGAATGGCTTTGATAACAATTTTTTTTTTTTTTTAATTTTCCTTGCTTAGGCTGTGGAAAATGTGAATAAAATAATAGCACCTGCTCTGCTTGGCAAGGTATTTTAGCAGCTATAGAATTTGGTTGTAGCATGTTATTTTAAATCCTGTCCGACATCAATTGTGTTCTTTTATTCGTTTGAGTTTACAGGACCCAACAAAGCAGACTGAAATCGACAATTTCATGGTACAACAGCTTGATGGAACTGTTAATGAGTGGGGTTGGTGCAAGCAGAAGGTATTACCACTTGATTCCTTTGGCTTCCTGAGTTAAAATAGCTACATTTTTCTTTGTGGCTGTACTGCACCCATTTTATGCTGAATGGCTTCTAATATCTTGAAATTTTTAGCTTGGAGCCAATGCTATTTTGGCAGTATCACTTGCTGTCTGTAAAGCAGGTGCTGCAGTGAAGAAAATTCCGCTGTACACAGTATGTAATGTTTCCTTACTCACTAGCCATAGTTCTTATGTAGTTATCTTGTGGTCTGATGGTTTGCTTTTGTATTATTTGAAATTTCAGCACATTGCAAATCTTGCCGGGAACAAAACTTTGGTATTGCCTGTACCTGCATTTAATGTTATCAATGGAGGCTCGCATGCGGGAAATAAGCTGGCAATGCAGGTAATGTTGATTTAATACGATGGTGATCAAGGGTGTGGGATATATCTTACTGAAATGCTTTGCTGTGTTCTCTTCTATAGGAGTTTATGATTCTCCCTGTCGGGGCATCCTCTTTCAAAGAAGCAATGAAGATGGGTGTAGAAGTATACCATCACCTGAAGGTTATTGCTTTTTGCCCCGTTTTTTACTTCCTTATTTCATCTCACTTATGTAGTTTCCTAAATAAATTAAGGTGTTAATGCGTGTCTTGCAGGCTGTGATTAAAAAGAAGTATGGACAAGATGCTACTAATGTTGGAGATGAAGGAGGCTTTGCTCCTAATATTCAGGTCCTTTCCTTCTCCCCTTGGTTGTAGCGATCTAAGTGTTATTCCAAACTTTTATATGATCTGATTGCTTTATTTCATCTTTACTCGTTAATGTTATTTGCATGTCAAGAGCTTTAATGGTGTATGATATTCTTTCTTCAGTTAATTTATAAAGATAGTAAACCACCCCTGGTTTAAGACATGCCTCTGGATAGCTTTTAGAATTTTTTTTTTTTGGGTTCAACCTTTCTCTTAGCAAAGCCTTAAATTTTTTACATTTATTTTTCATTTAGATTTTTTGAGAAGTGCTTACAAGTCTGCATTGATAACAAAAATAATAAAATAAGATAAATTGAGCAAGAGTGTTTTTTATAGCCAAACACAGAAACATTAAAAATTTTCCATTATTGTATGCACATTTTAGCTAAATCTATTAATAAAACCTGCTTATGCCTCTTTATACATATTTTTAAGAAGCTAGATATTTGCTTTAAAAAAATTGGTATTTTTTTTTAAATATGGTCTTTTTCTAAATAAAGTTGTGGCCCAACATACATGAAATATTGTTACAGTAGTTCCTTTTATTAAACTATAATGCTTGCTTTTTTAGTAACATTTCCAATCCAAATGGGATCTTTATCTCACCTAAATGTTGCTTTTGTACGTTTTCTGGTTCCTTTATAGGAAAACAAAGAGGGTCTTGAGCTTTTGAAGACTGCCATTGCAAAAGCTGGTTATACTGGAAAGGTTGAATCATAATCTCCACTTATTCTGACAGGGTATTACTATATGGCTGATATTTTTACCCCTAATTTTCTATACTTGCACCACTTGCAGGTTGTAATTGGTATGGATGTTGCTGCCTCCGAATTCTATGGTAGTAAGGACAAAACATATGACTTAAATTTTAAGGAAGAGGTACACAAATTTTCAAATTTCTTGCCTTTATTGGGTTATTTCTCTGTTAAATACTTAACCAAGTAAATTACTTTCTTATTGCAGAATAATGATGGATCCCAGAAAATCTCAGGAGACAGCTTAAAGAACGTGTACAAATCATTTGTGTCAGATTATCCAATTGTTTCCATTGAAGATCCCTTTGATCAGGATGACTGGGAGCACTATGCAAAGTTAACTGCTGAAATTGGCCAGCAAGTACAAATTGTTGGTGATGATCTCCTTGTCACCAACCCAAAGGTATGCTTAACTTCTAAATTGGGGGTTATGCTAATTAAACATGTATCCTTTTGACATTAGTCTGTTAATTGTAGCGTGTGGAAAAAGCAATTAAGGAGAAAGCTTGCAATGCCCTTTTGTTGAAGGTAACTTAGCTGCTATTGGATTAAGATGTCCATCTTTCTATTTAATAACTTTGTAAATAGTGAGTGGAATCTTATCTTACACAATTTATATATTAGGTCAATCAAATCGGCAGTGTAACAGAGAGTATTGAAGCTGTGAGAATGTCAAAGCAAGCTGGCTGGGGTGTCATGGCCAGCCACCGGAGGTATGAGCCCACCTTTCTGGTTCATTGTTTTGTTATATTTATTTTAATTCTTATGTGATGTGATTTCGCTTGTTCATTGTAGTGGTGAAACTGAGGATACTTTCATTGCTGACCTCTCAGTTGGATTATCAACAGTAAGTTCTTATGTGGCTTTCAAATTATCACCGTAATGCTTTAGCCAACTTTCTGAAGAAAGCTAATACAATTTCACATTAACAGGGTCAGATCAAAACTGGAGCTCCCTGCAGATCAGAAAGGCTTGCCAAGTACAACCAGGTATACTGTGACTGAAACTTGTGCTTGATGCACTATGAATAATTCGAGTTGAATTTTTCGACCACTATCATGCCACATTGCTACTTACCTTTCGTTTTGGTCTTGTGTTGCAGCTTCTTAGGATTGAGGAGGAGCTTGGTTCTGCTGCAGTGTATGCTGGAGCCAAATTCAGAGCCCCAGTGGAACCCTACTAATATGTTCCAAATTAACTCTGCTAGAAGCCTAGAACTAGAAGAGTATAATATAATACGTTTTGATGGGTGTGTAATTTTGCAATGAGAAACATCACATTGGGTACTTGCAGTAAACTATAGTCTGATTTGCTTTGCTCATGTTTACGGTTGGCTTGTCAAATATCATCATCATCATCATCATCATCTATATCAAATATTATAAAGTGGAAGAATCTATTTTTAGTGGTACCTGCATTTGGCTTGAACTAACTCTTGAAATTTGACTTGTGTGATCTCATGCCTTTCATTTCAATCATTTATTATTCCAATAAGTTATTGTTAATATTTAATATTAAAATAATATTTATCTTACTAATTCATGGTAAACCATTAGAATTTAGAAATGAAAGAGAATGTCATGGTGGATTCCATCCAAAATAAAATGTGCCTCAGTCGATTATTGTTGTTATCGTTATAGGTTTTTTCTAAATCAAAATAACGAGATTTGTTTAAGTCTACTTGTTAAAACATTAGGGACAGAAACTTTGAATAGGGAAAAAAAAAATTATGCAAGTCTTATATTATTTTTGTTGAAACTTGAAAGCATACGTATTGTGATTCTTTCAAAGAAAGTTCGCTTAAATTGATAATTGCCAATGAGCCTTGGTTTTAATGGCATCTTTCCCCTCTTCACAAGTGTGTGTGGGTGTACTGTGTATCTAGAATTGGGGGTTGTCCAATCCAAAGAAAAAAAAAAAAAAT
>NC_029776.3:80518867-80527961 GCF_000817695.3 Arachis duranensis
AAAAAAAAAAGAGAGGAACAATTAACATAAAAATGGGAAGAAAAAAAAAAGGTTCCAAATTTAAGAGCTTGACACACTAAAGAGCTTGACACACTGACTCTAAATTAACTACAGATAAAGCAGATTTCCAGAGTTCACCAAAAGCAGAATCAAAGAACCCCCCACCCCCTTCTGCGATTCCTTCTCCCAATTCCGATCGATTATTGATAATTGGTTTATGGAGAGCGCATCGGAGCTGGTGGAATTCCCTTTGCTGCAGACGCCGATCGAAGCAAACTACAGAGCTTGCACCATTCCCTACAGATTCCCCTCCGATAATCCTCGCAAGCCCACTCCCACCGAAATTTCTTGGATTGATCTCTTCTACAACTCCATCCCTTCCTTCAAGTACCCTTCTTCTTCTTCTTCTTCAAGTTCTTTCCTTTTTGGTTTTCGCTCTATGATTCGCAAGCATCTTTTTTAGAATGTTTCTTATCATATACCCTTGTGCTCAATTTGAGCGTAAGTGGCGTGTTTTTGTTCATTTCTGAGATAAAAATTTATACTTTTGCATTGCATTTTTGTTCTGTTTTCTTTAATTGTTATGGTTTAGCTTGGGCACTATTACTCTGTGAAATTTTGGCGTAGATTAGTGATTTCGTTGTTTGATCTTGTACTTGTTATGGTAATCTGAATTGTTAATAGTTAATACAGTAGTAGTATTACTAGTGCTGCATCATTTTTTTCCCCTTATTCATTGGAAGTTATGCAAAAATTTCTGCTGGTGTACTTGGTGGTTTTAACTATGTTTTCCATTTTCAACCAAATGCCTTTGGTTGTAATGGTTCATGTTGAATTGGCTATGACATTATCCTTTTATAAGATTTGAGATAGCATAGCATTAGCATCTTGGCAGTTGTAAGACACACTAAAAGGACTTATTCTTGGTGCGGAAGTAGTTGCCATTGCCAAAGTGGTACAATTTGCTTGCCGTTGTTATGATATAACTTATTCCTTGACTTTTGAATAAATTTATAAATTAATAATTCTAAGTATGATGTAGAAGTTGTTGCAGTATGAGTAATATAGAAGAAGCTTCTTTTAAGAGAAGTTGAGTGTTACTAGTAGGTGAAAGGCATTACTATTGGCAATGGACTAAAAATGTCCTTGTTTAGGAGTGTTCGAGAAATGAATGTTTCTATAATAATTACTGAGTTCATCCATGTGCTTTTATAAAACCTTCACATTGTATTAAGTTAGAGCAACTCAGTGGTGTTGTTTTAGTGAAATATGAGATTTTTATTTTATTGTAAGGACTCTTGTTTGCTTGTTTCCCATTCACAATACGGTTTAGCTTTGATTTGACAGAAAGCGTGCCGAGAGTGATCCTTCTGTTTCTGATGCTGCGACTAAGGCTGAAAAATTTGCTCAAAGGTGAATTTCCCCTCCCTTTTCTCCAATTTGAGAAGTTTGTTGCATGGAAGAGATCACATCAGTTTACTTTTGAATATTATCTAGGGATAACGTTTGTCATGTATCATTGTATTATAAGGCTTATACACTCCTCTATGCTATAAGTATGCAATGGTTTGTGGTATGGGATTTCCTAATTGCATCTTCTATTTGTGCATTTCCTGAAAAAGGTATGGTGACATACTTGAAGATTTGAAGAAAGATCCCGAAAGTCATGGCGGGCCACCTGATTGTATCGTATGTTCTGTACTATTTATCAATGAAATTGTAAAATAATATAAAAAATGAATTAAAAAAATTAATCCAAACAAAATTTAGCATTTTGGTGATTTGCCTAATTCTGTTGATTTATTTATTTATGTTTTGGTGTCTGGTGCCTTGGGCTATGTTCTAGCTCCTCTGCAGACTTCGTGAGCAAGTACTTAGAGAACTGGGATTCACAGATATCTTCAAAAAAGTCAAGGTAAGTTTAATTGCAGTTTCAGTCCTATCTGCTAATTATATATCTAACTATGGATTACAAAGTAGAGGAAAAGCATATGTCTATCTTATGTAGTGATTAAAGTAACGTCAAATTTTTGCCAACTTGTGAAGCATAGTGGGGTGGAATTTTTTTATATAGAGTTGGTTGAAAGGTGTAAATTTATTAGCTAAAGTAGAATAGACTTTTAGCATGTTATCAGTTCTGAAGGAGGGGAAGGTGTGGGTGCTAACATTATCATTGGATGGTGCATTTTATTAGCTCCAGATTTGTCATTCCTTTTGTGTTTGAATGCAACAGGATGAAGAAAATGCAAAAGCCATCTCCCTATTTGGGGATGTTGTTCGCCTTAACGATGCCATTGAAGATGAAGGCAAGCGACTTGAGAATCTTGTTAGAGGAATTTTTGCTGGAAACATATTTGATCTTGGCTCGGCACAGGTATGTGTTCTTTTAATAACTGTTGAATAACTAGAGTT
The DNA here is from genome assembly GCF_000817695.3 of Arachis duranensis. Lineage (NCBI taxonomy): Eukaryota > Viridiplantae > Streptophyta > Magnoliopsida > Fabales > Fabaceae > Arachis > Arachis duranensis. The sequence continues at coordinate 80,521,280 of NC_029776.3, forward strand.
AAGAAATGTTTGACCAACTTGGAATCTACTTGGTCAAGCATCAACCATATTTGGAATTTGGGTAAGCTGCGGTTTGTGTCCCTGAAGAGATCCTTATGCCTCCCCTTTTCCTTCCACTGAAATTATCCTAATTCATCTTTATATGGAGCCATAGGCTGAAAATTTTGCATGGGAAACTAGATATACTCGTAATAACTTTACCGTGGTCTGCGTTTATTGGTTTACAAGGAGGCAACTGTTGTGTTATTTATTATAATCATATATGCGGGAATTTGGAGAATTAGTTATGCATTACCTTATTCTTCTCTCAATTTCTTGAAGCTTGCAGAGGTTTTCTCCAAGGATGGGATGTCCTTTCTAGCTAGTTGTCAGAACCTTGTTCCTCGGCCTTGGGTTATTGATGATCTTGACAAATTTAAGGCGAAATGGAGCAAGAAGTCATGGAAGAAGGCAAGTTTCATGCACATTGATAGATACAATTTTATCATTAGTTATATGTCTGCTGTCATATTCTCTGCAGTTCTTCTGCTGTAATCTGTCTCCTTTTGCATTGCAGGTTATCATATTCGTAGATAATTCTGGTGCAGATATCATTTTGGGTATACTGCCATTTGCAAGGGAGCTGCTTCGGCGTGGGAGTCAGGTTTGATAACATATCCTTTTTCTTCTCTTTCTTTTGGAATAAAATATTGATTCATCAAAATGAAGAGGGAAAGTTCCAAAAAGATGACAGGATAGTAATCATCCATAATATTAGGACAAAATGTAAACCAACAAAGAAAATTGCAAAGTTCAACAGAGCAAAGTGGCCTAATCATTCAACATAGCCATTTTCTGAAAATGGATGTGTTCTTTACATCAAAAGAAGCTAAATACCTAACCTTACCCTAAATCAAGCATATTACAAAAATGTCTATAAATATTATTTGTATTCCAGCAAAATGCACTGAAGTGAAGCTTTTGTTGTACATTGCCACAAAAGTATTTCCTCTTTTCTTCTGTAGGTGTAGTCTTTGCCTCTTTTGAATCTAGTTTGAAACTGAAACTGCTTTTCAAGCATGTGATTCATAGCTTCCACCTTCTATATATTTTGTGCAATTCCCTTTTGAATGCAGGTTGTATTGGCTGCTAATGAATTACCTTCCATCAATGATGTGACTTATCCAGAGCTAGTTGAAATTATATCAAAGGTAATTAAAAGAAGTTTTGTAAACTTTTGGTATAACCATATTCTCTTTTTGAGGGGATATCACGATATTCTTTTCTAACTCTATCATGATCTTTTCCAGTTAAAAGATGAAGAAGGACATCTCATGGGTGTCAGTATTTCAAATCTTTTAATTGCCAACTCCGGCAATGATTTACCTGTAAGAAAATGAACGATGCTTTTTATGTTTTGAAAATTATAGTACTTTGATTGGATGTATCAGATCATCAAATTTTTGTAATGATTTTGTTGCTTTCTCTTCCTTCGTTCAACGGATTGCAGGTCATTGATCTTACAAGAGTGTCACAAGAGCTTGCTTACCTTGCCAGTGATGCAGATTTTGTCATCTTAGAAGGGATGGTAAGTTCTTCCTTGGATATTGTGGGAAACTTCTATTGCATTGATTGTTGTTAGATGCTTTGTCGGGCTTTGATACTTGAAGTGAAGTAGGATAACAAGGGGAGTAATGTTTTGGTTAGAAGGTATATGGTGGTATCAGTAGTCTTTCGAAGTTTGAATTAATTATCAACTTATATACAAGGTAATAAGATAGTTCTTATTAGGGATCCAAACGTTCGCATCGGAAGGCCGAGGCAATAAAACAGGAGGAGTCTGTTAAGATACATCATAATCATTTTGGACTGCACAATCCATAGATATATGTTATGCCTTTATGGAGTTAGAACATTTTGTAATAATCTAAATAAAAAAAATAATAATGATACTGACAACTTATAAACCTGAAGATAACATAAAACTGGTACCCAGATAATGAAGTGATTAAGATCATATTTTTTTCTCTTAATATTTAGTGGCACAATATTCGACAGATATTTCATTATTGGCCAATCGGAATTAGTCAGACACATACATATTCATATCTTGTAATTTCTCAAGATTGCTTGTTTAGTTGTTTCCCAGTTATCCTTGTTCTGTTGTGTGTATCCAATTTCATTTAAGATGTTGATGGTATATCCCTTCATACTTGTGTTCCACATTTATCTTTCAAATATTTTGAGCCCCTCTAGATTGTTTTGACTTATTTGCATATTCACAAAGATTAGAAGGTCTTCTTGGTTTCGTTCCTATTTCTTGTTTGAATAATTTTGTTAAAAAATAGTGAAAAATAAGAAACAAATTTCATTGCTTTCAGTATTCCCTTTCCAAAATCCTAGAAATAGTCCAAAGTTTGTTATTGAATTCTACATCGCATCATAAACGCCGACCTTTATTCTGTTGTCAGGGTCGCGGAATAGAAACGAATCTCTATGCTCAATTTAAATGCGACTCCCTCAAGATTGGGATGGTAATGCATTTAACTAATTTATGTTCCTTGTTTCTTTATCACATGAAATTATTGAGCTCTGAATCTTTGTTGCTGCTGCCATTTGTGTAGGTGAAACATTCTGAAGTTGCACAATTTCTTGGTGGACGTTTGTATGATTGTGTTTTCAAATACAATGAAGTCTCAAGTTTATAAGTCTCATTCTTTTCTCTTCTCATCTCTTCTCTTCTCTTCCATTGCTGCATAGTTTCACTTTGTCTTAGTTTGAATCTTTCAACTTTAGAACATACCAGCATGAAGCTAATGCTTTTTCTTCAATATCATTTTAGTTTTAAAAGAGAGGATTGAAGGGAAAAAAATCATACATTTTACTTGTAATAAAAAAAAGTAGTTCTACACATATGAATTGGTTTCATGATGATGAAGCTATAATGTAGGTATTGAAATATTCAGTTTGTTTTTTTGTTTCAATTTTGTTCTTATAATTATCATAACACTATTTTCAAAGCCTACACACTTCGGAATAATACTTTTATCATGAGTAGTGTCAAACTTTTTCTTTTACTTTCACATCTTGTTACACATATGACATAATTTCACTAATGATATTAGTTATGTCCTTAATAATTCAAGTAACTTTCACTAATCCGAATTTGGGTGGAGCCACTTGTGGTTTTTTTTTCTTTTTTAAATGACAAGTCAAAAGGACCAATTAACATGCATTGTTATGAGAATGTGATTACATCCCTTTGTGTTTATAATAATAATTTGTTATTATTTGAATTGATCATAGCCAAATGTTTGTAGTGCATAGATGCCTTAATAAACAGAAGGAGACGTATTCTACAAGGATTGGATTTTGCATAAGCTTTCATGATTAAAGTGGGATTCTTGTCTTGAACATGACTACTATAATTTCTCTTCTCAAGTGTTAAACTATGGAAATAAGATCTAAGCTATAATAATGGTATATTACAATTCTATTTCTATAACTAATGAAACTTGTCAAACAATGTAAGGAAAGTAGAATGGGAGATTAAGAGGATCTACCTAAATCGTTTCTAATTAGAGTTTGGCATATTGATCGTTCGTGTATATTTTTACTTTTTTTTTTCTTTTCATTAAACAGAATTTAAATTTTATGCACTTAGTGCAAAAAAAATTTATACAAATAATCAATAATATATTATTGCATTAGTAGAAATAACTAATTTTTAAATTTATTATTTAAAATGTTATTTAAACGCATGAATCTAATTGGATAATTCTTATATGTATCATAAAAATAGTTATGCATATGCATTACGTTATGGTTTTTTTTTTTTTAAACAAAAAAGAATAACAATCTATTCACAAGTATGATGGAAAAATTAACTTAGAAGTATTCCATTAATTAAATTTTGTATTTTAATAACAAATTATATTTCAATTTGTGGTGCAAATAGACTCCTACTTTTTGAAAAGAATAAATAGATAAATAGAACCTCCAATCTTTTAAAACTCGCATCCATTTCTACAAATTCATTCATTATTAGATAAGGTTAAAGTGTTAAGTGGAGCATTTCAGTAACTAATGCATAGTCTCTCATCTTCCTTTTTCTCTCTCTCTCTCGCTTTTTTAATATTTATTTATTTATTTATTTATTTTTTATTAAGCTACATAAACCCGTTGATCCAAACTTTTATTTGCTTCATGATGATGCAATTATCATATTTTTCCTTATATTGCCTGCCTTTCGAATCCAAAAATGGTAACATTCCTCCATGTTCATGTCTGTTAATTGGTCCTGTAATGTAATCCTAATAGGATTAATCAATAAATTGTTAGTTAGGACCTGTTTTTGTCAACTCTGGTCATGAGTCATTAAATCAATAAATCACTATGTTCAAAATTTGCAAATGACTATTTTTTAATAGATTTAGGTTTAATTATTTTGCTAGTCGTTATAGTTTTATCAAATTTTTAATTAAGTTTTTATATATTTTTTTTAATTAGGTCTCTATATCATATCAGATTTTATAATTAAATTCATATCGTGATAAAAACGTTAGAATTGATGGAATATTCTGTTAAACTATATAAAACATTCAGTCAAATGTTAGACATATTTGTTTTGTTTAACAGAATATTTCATTAATTTTAACGTTTTTGTCATACTAGAGACTTAATTACAAAATTTGATACACTACAAGAAAATAGAGTTTTTTTAACACTTTATTTTTTAACACCATAATTAAATGTCAAAATTAATATATATTTTTGACAAATATCACAAATGTCAAATTTTCTATGTTTTTTTGATGAATAATTTGACCGTAGAAAATTACTCCTCAATTTTGACACTCATTTGTTTTCAATTTACTTCACGATTTTTCTTCTTCTTTGGGCTTTGTTAATTTTGATATCACACTGCTCTCAGTTTAAGATTATACTACTCATTCTTTATCTTCAAAATCTCAATTTATTCTTTAGTTTTAAGATCTCATCTCATTCTTTGTTAAGATTTTTTGTTGAGAATATTTTATAGTCAATAAGTGTCAAAATAAATAGTATTTTTGACAATTAATAAGTATCACAGAAAATATGTTCTCAAAATTTTTTAACAAATTATTTTTGACAACCAATATTTATCAAAATAAGATTTAAATTTTTTTCACAATCACTTATATGTTAAAAATACTATTTTTGACAAAACTTTTATTAACATATTTTCATAGTTAAAATAGTGTCAAAATTTGTTTTTTTGACAAATTTTAATTTTCTTTTACACATTATAACCCTAAAAAATAATCTATATTGTTGTAGTGATATAATATAGAGATTTAATAAAAAAAAATATAAGAACCTAATTAAAATTCAGTAAAATTATAGAAACTGATAAAGTAAGTAAACCAAAAATTTAAAATTATTTTTTTGGAGTGATTTTTGTTTTTGTCCTGTATATAATAATATTAAATTAATAACAATATTTTATTTAGTATGCTAGTATAGCAATGTCCATTTCAAAAAGCAGATTGCCGAATTATTTAATCGATTATCTGTATTTTATTTAACTTATATATTACCACAAAATACCACAAGCTAAGCCAAACCTCTGAACAAAATATAGTATTTATGAAATAAGGATACACTTGATTTTATTATTCTAAAGTTTGATCCCTACTTGAGTAAGTCTTATATAAAGTAATTATTATTTTTCATAATTACCCAAACCTAAAGTTGAAAATTGAAATGTGATAAGATGTTTCACATTATTTATAAGACCAATAAATATGATGGATGCCGCAATGGAGATATTATTAATTATTAGATATGCCATCATTTGAAAATTTAAATCATGCAATAATACTAATTTCATTTCGAAATCAAAATTATAAAATAAAAAATAATTTGTTATGCAAGTTAAAATAATCTTTGCCAGTTGATAAGTAAGGATATCGTAGAATTAAAGACACTAATTATTACATTGCAAAGCCGAATATACTGACAAAAGAGAAAAAGAAGAGATTAATTGATTGAGTGTTTGAACCTTTTTTGTGTACCTTACTTGTTGATAACAAATATATGGCCAATATTTAAAAGACACATGTGGTAATATGTATTATGTAATGATTAATGTTAATCATAATCAATGATAGCTCCATATAATGTACATTGTAGGGTTTTTATTATTAGACCTTTTTTCAAGTCACATGGATGCATGGATGTTGGTTAATTAATCTGCCTCATTAACCATAAAGTTGAAATTTCATCTTCAAATATTATATGTAATTAATTTTTGGTTCGGTAAAACCAAAAATTAATTTATAACTGTAAAGTTAGCACAAAATTCGCAAAAGACAATGACTTTTTCTATTAGGTTATCATGATGAATCAAAAAATATATATGCTTTAGATGTAATTGATGTTCTAAAACAAAGTTGATTGATGATTAATTAAGTAACCGTTGCAGTTGGCACAATTACAATTAAATGTCTTGCTTATATAGTATCTTTTTTTTTCTACTTCCAAAAAAAATCACTCATTTAATTATTGTAATTGAAGGAAAAGATATTACAAAAAAAGACTTCAATTTATATGATCATTATTATATACTATACTTGCACAAAGTAGATGCTAGTGTAAAATATTTCAAAAAGGATGATAATAAAAAGATAAAGTATTTTTTTTTTATAATAAGAATAAGTGG
>NC_029776.3:80527990-80541970 GCF_000817695.3 Arachis duranensis
AGAGTGTATATATATAGAACATAAAATTAAATGCATGGTCTCCAACAATAAAAAATAATAATAATAATAATTCCTCATTTTCAGCATTATATCCATGCATATTCCGAATTATTTCAATATAATTTATAACTTATAGCACTTGAATGTCTTAAGTTCTACTCAACTAATTAATTAAGTGACAAAAAGAAAAGAAAAAAAATAAAGAAAGAAAAGGTAGATCTACTAACAGGAGTAAAAATAAAATGAAAATGCATCCAATTATGTTGGTTGCTTCTATGAGTACATGAGTGCATAATTTTGTAAGATTAGATTATATGGCAATATATAAAATAAAATAAATACTGTCCATATTGTTTACATTAATAAAGTTTAGATAAAAGAATCAATTACAATGTGTGTTGTTCCCCCTTTTATTTTTCCTTTATAAAGGTGAATGAGACATAACAACTGATAATACATGTAAAGTCTATGCTTAACAACCACATGCTTTAGGTGAAATTATGTCACCACCCTCCCCACCAAAACCTCCATGTATATGTATGTACACCTTTGACTTTTCATCCCAATCATATACCCTAACACTATTCTTTCTTCTTTACCATCCTCATTATTATTAGCTGTAGTAAATAAACTTCACACATAAAATTAATTAAAACAATATATTCAGCACATGAAATATGAAATTGTAATATGATTTAAATCATAAAATTTATTACAAATTTAAAATTGATTAACTTATTTACAGTGCATTTCGTTTGCATTTTTATTTTTATTTTTAGCATTTTTTTATAATTTTCTGAGAAATAAGAGAAAATAGTATAAATAATAAATTATTTAATTATTCTGTTGTAATTAGATTTTTATAATTTTTTTCTTTCAATTGAGTCCCTACATTACTTTTAGTTTTGTAGTTAGATCTTCTCTAGTGTAAAAAATATAAAAGTTAACTGAATATTTCTTCGCAAATTAAAGGTATCCAATATTAATAACCTAATTAGATCTTAATTGACCACATATTTTTTGAAAAAAATATTTCGTTAATTTTAACGTTTTTTACATGAAAAAGATTTAATTATAAAATTAAAAGTAATGTAGAGATCTAAGTGAAAAAAACAAAAAAGTATAAAAATTTAATTATAAATTTGATAAAATTATATAAAGACTAACAGAGTAATTAAACCATAATAAAAATTTATTTTTCTTTTTTCTTCACAATTTCTGAAAACTGAAAATATTAAGATAAAAACACAAATTGAACAAATAAAACCTTCAGATTTTAATACACATTAAAAATTTTAAGAATTAAACCAACATTTTAGCTAACTATTTTTCCATAACTACATATCTATATATACATATGGTGATGTATTAATTATCACCAAACCGTGACTTCAGAATAAGTATTGATACACTTCAATTTGTAGATAAAAAACAATGAAAGTAGGTAAATAAAATTAGTTTGCTTTGTCTTAACTATCAAATAATCAATTTCTATCTAAGTAAAAAACCACCGCAATACTATTTAGTGACATTTAGAATCGCCACAAATGTTAAAAAAAAAACCATCACAATATGTATGCTTTGTTTTAGTGTATATACTTTAATTTATAACACCCAATTATAATTGATGTTTGTAAATTTTCTATAATAACAATGCATAAAATTATACTTTTTTATATAATTAGGAGATTATAAGCTACTGCACATTGCGCATGTACCAGCTGCACTCATGTTTATAATAGCTAAAATCTCAATTTAATTCTTAAAATCTTTTGATATTATAATTTTAAACGAATTAATTGATTTTATGAAATTTATACTAAGTTTAAGAATTTTATGATTTAAATTTTATTAAAATTTTACTTTATGTGTTTAATTTATTTTTTCGATTTTACATAAAATCTCAATTTTTTATATCTCGAATCATGTTGGATGTAAAGTATTTTTTTTTAAATAAAAGTAGTACTTATCATCATCAAATAGAAATTACTTGTTATTACCAAGTCACAAAAATGAAGATGTTATAGCTGAATGGATGTTTTTGATATTATTAATGGCAAGAAGGCTAGCTGTCTTTATTCTCCGATCCGTATTAACATCATGATACACAATATAACAATAAGAATATTATTATAATAATGATTACCAAAAAAAAAAAATGGTTGCTGGCAGATAGATTGTGACGTAGGCATGTGCTTTTCATGACTAAATAAATCTCTCATTATTTAATTAGTTAATAAAAGTAATAGTTTAGTTAATGGAAGGAACATATTTAAGAGGAAAATTAAACATGACAAATTAAATCCGTAATCATCATTTCATCAACAAGATTGAGCATAATTAATAATGAGTGATGGTATATATCATCAACCTTTCATTTGATAGTGTTGTTTTTTGTTCAATTCAATTATATATCTACAACAAACGATTATATACATCTATACAATAATAGAAAATAAGTAATTACTTACGTCTTACTTGAGGTTTAACTAATATTTTTATCTATAATAATATTATAAAAATATAAGTTTTTCAAAATTATATTAATTTTATTTGTTCTGATATTATAAATTATGATACAAAAATTTATACAATCAAACTACTTTTATAAAAAAATTATAAGAGATAAAACTAACAAATTAATAAATAAAAAAATTAAATAATAAATTTTTTAGTTATTAATTTTATGTGAAATTATTTAATTTAATTTTTTACTAATAGTTAAGTTTAACTTTTATGATCTAAAATATGAAAAAATTTAATGTATATATTTTTATATTTGATTAAATGTTAAGTATGTTACACAAATAAAAATAATTAATTTTCATACTTATTATTGAAAAATAATATATTTTTCTCTCTATATATAAAAGTAGATATTAATATAAAAAAATTATATTGATAGTTATAAAATTAACTCAAAATTAATTTCTTTTTGAAACAATTGAATTTTGATTCTAATTATTAATCACAATATTAATATTTTCTCTAAATTATATATAATAAATATTTGAAGAAAGAGAAGTAAAAATATAAATTAAAAAGATAAATAATAAAATTTAAAATTAAATAAAAATTTTAAAAAATTATGTATAGAATAATATTTTTTATGTAAATAATATGATGAAATTATTTTTTAATTATATTTGTTATAAATTTAACATTTTTTTATAATTTTATTGTTTGTTGAATAGAAATGTAGAGAGATAAAGAATGAGAGAGAAATATGAAAAAAAGAAGGAGAGAGAGTTTATTAATTTTAAAGAAAAAGATAGATTTTATTTTAATTGTAATAAAAGAATATTTTATGATATATTTTAATTTATTAAATTAATAATATAAAATATAAATTATAAGTTATATGTAGATTAAAAAGAATAGAGAAACAGATAAGAAGTTATAATTTAAAAATGTTATATTATATATTTTGATGATTAAATTTATAATTAATTAATAATAATAATATATAAGAGATATAGAACGGATAGAAAAATAAGAATAATATATAATTGATGAGATGGTATAGAGAGATAATCACGATACATGATTCAGTTATAAAGTTGAGTTTAATGTATATGCTCATTATTATATTGAACATACACATGCAGCAATAATTATAACATGTATATACCAATCTTCATGTATTCCATTTTCCGAAGCAATTAAACCATACGGTATAATATGTAGAGTTAAGGTTTTTTGTTTTGTTTTTGAAATTGATGAATTGTATTAATTTTGGTCTTTGATTTTTTATTTGTTATAATTGATTTTTTAGATTTAAAAATATATATTCATATAATTTTTTTTTAATGTTGTTAGTGAGATAGCTCAAATTTTGCCATATTAATATATTAAAACGATGTTTTACACGTTTTGATGCTAAAATATCACTAAATGATGTCATTTCGGGATTTGAATAATATTAAAAAGGATGGGTATAATGTTTTAATATTGTTCAAACCCTCAAACAACATTATTTAATGCTTTCTTTAACACCAAAACGCATATCACATCGTTTTAATATATCTAACATGGTAAAGCTTGAGCTATGTCACACGGTGTTGAGTTTCGATAACGAAGATATATGAGGAACTACATTGATGCACTCTTTTTAATCTAAAGAATCAAATTATTGTGATAATTAAAAAATCAATGACTAAATCAATACAACTCATCAATATAAGGGATTAAAATAAAATTTAACTCATAACATGTATTACCATTATATTATTCATGATTTCATACTTCAACAGTTATTATAGCATTCCCATAACATTATGGTGCTTATAAAAAATATATTTGTATGTAAAAAATAAATATTAAATTAGTTATCATATAATTATATATAAATATATGTATTATTTAATTTATTTTTAATATATATTTAATATTTTAATATAAATAATTAATTTAGTAATTTAGTAATATGATTGAATGTGTCTACTACTAATTACATTTTAATTAGAAGAAGAAAACACACGAGCCATATGGTAACTAGTTCCCAATAATCCCTATCTGGTTCTTTCTACCAGATTTAAACTCATGCATGCTCTCTAATATATATTATTATACTTCTTCATATATATTACTCTTTATTTGAATTACTTGGATTGAGATTCTTCTCAAATATAATCGATAATACTAATTGTGAGAAAGGAGAATTATTTCCTTATCATCATAATGCTGACCAAGAAAGAACCAATAACGATATTTTCATGAGACTTGGGAATATTCAATGCAACAATGTATATCTATCAGCCTAAATATCTACTTTAGAGTAAAATATATATAAAATATATATTCCAGTATATAATACTTATAAAGGGATAATAATATGAATGGTATAGTATATTTTTTTGCTTTGAATTTGTTACAATTTTTAGAAATATTTTTATGTTTTATTTTGTTTTAATTTAATTTTAAAAATTTTTATTTACATTAAATATATTTTTAACAGTTAATTTTTTAAAAATTTAAGATCAATAATTTAGTAATAATTTTACAAGAACAATCATCAATACAAAATTAAACTGTCAAAAATATATTTGATATAAATAAAAAAAAATCTAAAAAAATTAAAATAAAATAAAATTTAAAAATATTTTTTAAATTTTTAATAAACTTTAAAAATAAAAATATATTACTTTATCCTAATATAAATTTACAACTAGAATAACATAACGCATTTGACTTACAACTTGCACTAGCTTCTGAAGCATGCATGGTTAAAGAACTAAGCTAATAGTTAAACAAGCTCCATCTTCTGATCTGAACTCTAAAAAAGTGATATTTTCACCATTTACAAATTAGTGCAATCAACTTTTTGAAAATTAAATTCTGTTTAGTAATTATTATTTAGGTAAGATATTTTTTTATTTTTAATATTTTTTATTTATATCAAAACTATTTCTGCATATTAACTCCATCTGAAATGTTTAGGAGAACTTTTGACAAAAAAAATGTTAGGAACATAATTAAATAAGTAAAAAATATTAGAAATAAAATTAAATAAAATTTAACATTAATGATAATTTTAAACAAAATTATAAACGTTGTTGACAAAAAATATATTTTAATTCTTATTATTTATTAGACTTGTAATCAAATCTATCCTCTATCAACTATCAAATAATGGATGGTTAAACTTTTTTTTCCTATTAAATAACTCTCCAACATTTAAGTTTTATTACTCAAATAACTCGATAATCCAATTTAACTACTGAAGTTTCACAACAAATTATCTCAACATTAAAAAGTTATAATAGTTAGGAAATTATCAAAATACCTGTACAACTTTAATCAAAATTGTTATTGAATTAATAAATTAGAAATGTCAAATGAGCGAGCAGATGAATTTGAGTCAGCTTGTTATGAATGACAAGTCAAAATAAAAAAAAAAGGTGAAAATTCAGGTAAAGTGTCTTTACGTAAAGTTGATATTTGAGAGTCGTTAGATGAAAATTTAGTCAAATCAGTTAAATTATTTAATGGCTCTCAAATATCAACTTCACGTAAAGTTAGCTGCATCCGAGTTTCCACCACAAAAAATAAACTAATTTGTTTTATTTAACAAATTAAAAACTACCGATTCGATTTGATTTGTTCAAATTAAGGTGTCAAATGAGTTGCCTCCTTTTACTAATTTTTTATTTTTTCAAAGATCTAAACTAAGAAAAAAAAAACACTAGATCATTTTAACAATTTTTTATTCAATACTTATATAAGGGAAAAAAAATTTCATCACATATTTATATATTTTCACACCAAACAAACGAAAGTATAAAAATCTAGTAAAAAGTTCAATATCATAGTAATAAAAGAGTTTAAATATATAAAACGAGTCAAATGAATCAATATACGTCTGCTTTTTTCGAACTTGTTTAATTCACGAGTTATCAACCAAATAAAAATTATTTTTTTATAAATAAGTTATATTTTTATGGTGAAAATTCATGTAAAATTGATTTTACGTAAAATTAATATTTCAAAGACATTAAATAAAAAATTAGTCAAATCAGTTAAATTATTTAACGACTTTCAAGTATCAATTGCACCTGAATTTTCACCTATTATTATAGAGTTAATTCGTTTAATTTTTCAAATGATTCGAATTCTTTTGACAGAATTGATACAGTTACTGATAAGAGGTAATAACCCTATATAACATAGAGATTCAGATTTCGAAGTTGAGTGAGGTCTATATTATTATTATTTTTAATTTAATTAGGTGCTCAAATAGTATAGTCATAGACCGTATAATAATTCAATGATATATTTATTGCCGGTATAGTATAGGTTAATAGTAAAATTAGCTTCTATAAAATAAGACGTTTCTAAAATTTGTTTTTAAAAAATTTTATCAATTAAATTCGTTTTTTAAAAAATACAAATTAATTCTAGTGAGAATTAAAATGCTGATAAAATATATTTATAAAAATTTATTAATTTAGTCGTTATGTTATATTGAAAATAGGTTTTTCTAATTGAAAAAAATAATTAAATTAATAAATTTGTATAAATATGTTATATTAATGTCTAATTAGACATGTCAGGTATTATATATATTACTAATTAACGTTTTATAACATTAACTTTTAAAAAAATTGTTAATGAAGTAATTAAAGAATAAATACGATTAAATTTTAATTTTGATGAATCAATTTAATTAAAAAAAATTTAAAACAAATTTAAAAAATATTTAATTTTTTAAAAATTAATTTAACTATTAACTGAGGATAGTAAACTATTACTGTACCTAAATGTCCAAAAGAAAATAATAAAAGAAGAATAAAATGGGGAAACGAGGAATAAATCATTGAAATCAAATAAGAAGACGACAAAAGCAAACAAGTAGCTTAATAATTGAAGTTAAGTCTCATATTTTAAGAGATTTCCTTGTTAATATAAAGGGGAGATAATGAGTTGAGAAAAGCTATCCACCAATCACCATGAATCTCCTTAGCTCATTACTTTTAATTCGGATCCTCTTCAAAACCAAATTAGGGCAGCCTTTTACTCCACAAACCATATTTTTATTTAAATTTTTATTTTTATTAAATATAGAAAAGAATATACTAAAAGCAAAGCACCATTTTTTATTGTTATTAATTACTTTGAAAGTTTAAATGGGTTAACTAATTTAAGTCTTATTTTTCTCCTAAATAGAATTTTTTAGTTTTGAATTTTTGCAACAAGATCTATAACTTAGGGTTTTCTATTATTTTTATTTTTTTTAATTTGGAATTTCTTTAATGTCTTTAAAGATGAGAATGGTGATACAAATTATGGAATAAAAAGAGTAAAGAATTACACAATCTTTGAAATTGTTTAGAGCGTATTTTTATTTATGGATTTCCCATAGAAGATCACTTCAATTATTTTGTACAAACACATTCAAGTTGTAATTAAAACAAGTATTATCACATCTATCTTATTTTTGTGCAAAAAAAAAAAGATGTTGAATGAAAAAAAAAAGAAGAGAAAGAGAGATTTTGAAAATCATGTGATTTCTTTTGTCATGAATTTGTTATTTGATTGTCCTATTTATTGGCTATATTTATGAGTAAACATAGATACTTTCATAAATTTGGAAACACAATTTTTTTATTATTTTAAAAGTGATTTTGTGATTTGGAAAATGTGTAATATTTCTTTTTCCAACAATCATTTATTAATGTAATTTATTATGTAAGAACTTATTTATATTTTATTTAAAACTTTTTGTGTGTTGTATGGTTTGAATTTTTTTGTTTCTAACAAATACTTTATAATATATGAAAATAGTCAAATAAAATGGCTAAACAAATCATCAATAGATTGCTTATTGCTCTTTGCCTAAATTTATTTTATTCTTTTACCACTTGGAACTCATAAAAGAAGTCTTCTATTGTTTCTACAAGAATTGTTGTGCAACTTTTTTTTTTGTTGGTCTTAGGTTGTTTATTAAAAAACATTATATATTGTGTGTGTAATTTGATACTAACTTCTACTTATAGGTAAAAACTTAAAAAATGATATTTATAAAAAATATTATTTAAAATGATCAATTTTTTAGATTATAACTTTATGTCTTTGTTACCAATCATATTAATTATCATGCAAAAATCATTATTTTCTTTCTGGGTAGTGCTAGGGAGCCAATGGCCTAAGTATACAATGTGTACAATGGGCTAAACCTTTAGTCCATGAATAAAATGAACATCATCTACACTATTCAGAATAACCATCCGAATACCAGGGATAATAAACATCTCATCCTAAAAACATAAGTTAATTTTGGAGTTCACCAAGGATCGAATCTTTGACCTTTCGGATCTAGAACTCTAATACCATGTCATGAACACACTCATCCCAAAAGCGTAACCTGACAGGACAATGTAACACTAATGGTCATATCTCTAATACTTCCTAAACTTCCATTGTACACATTGTACGCTTAAACCATTGGCTCCCTATACTTTTCCTTTCTTTAATCACGAAACATTCTCTGATAATTTAGATTAGATTCTACTTGATTGAAATTAAGAAAAAAAAAGACACTCTAATAGTCTAACCATTTAACAACAACAAACAACAAAGTTTTGAATGTTTTAGAAAAAGAAACACTAGTGCTACTTTTAATTTTTTTTTTTGTTGGTGATGAATATAAGTTATGCCTATTTGAACATTCTTAATTCCCAAAATGGTTTATTTGTTTTACCTAATTCCCCAAAAAGAAAGAAATAAAAAATAAAATAAGTTAAAAAAAAAGCTGTCTCCTTTTTGGTTGAGAAATACAAATTTGGTTGACTCATACTTTCTCTCTCTTGTTTCTCTCTCCTACTTTTCTCTCCTTCTCCTCTCTTTCTTTCTTTCTTTCTCACCTTCCCTGTTCATGGCACCTCTCTATATTCACACACTCTCACTCACTCACACTCTCACAATCACAAACACAATCACACTCTCTTAAAACCTCTTCCATCTTCTTCTTGTTCCTCCTCTTTTTCTTCTTGTTTTTCTCTGGGACAATTCATCAAACACTTAGTCTTCTTCTTTTTCTGCTTCCATTAATAACATTCCAATTCAGCACAAGTGGCAGTGGGTGATGACCCTTTATGGCTAAATGCCCCAAAACGAGACTCACTGCCACCACCCCAATGGTGACGCCACCACCCTCACCACCACCCCCAACCACCATAACAACCACCCTGTTCTGACCCTTCACCTCAAAGACCCCATTTTGGAACAAAATTCAGACACCCTTTTCACACCAACACCAACAATGGCTTCCACAAACTCCACCAACTCCACCGACCCTCTTCCTTCCCCTGATGACATCGCCGCCAAAGCCCTCACAAAACGCTTCGACGCACTCATCACGGTTCGAACCAAAGCCATAAAGGGAAAGGGTGCTTGGTACTGGACCCATCTCGAACCCATTCTTGTTCGGAACCCCGATTCCGGCGCCCCCAAATCGGTGAAACTCAAGTGTTCTCTGTGTGACTCTGTTTTCTCTGCTTCCAACCCTTCAAGAACAGCTTCCGAGCATCTCAAGAGGGGCACGTGTCCCAATTTCAGCACAGGATTGAGGCCCGGTTCGGTTCCTTCTCCGCTTCCAATCTCAGTGGTCAACACCGGTTCGAACCATAGCAACAATAGCAGGAAGAGGGCTTCACCTGCTTCACCTGCTCCTTATCAAAATCATGCCTTGGCAATGGTGGAGTCTTCAAAGTTTGGTCCTTTTGGTGGTGAAATTGGGTACACTCAGGTGCATGGTAACTCTGTGAACCAGCACCATCATCATAACCAGCATCAGCATCATCATCAGCAGCAGCATTTAGTGCTGTCTGGTGGGAAGGAAGATTTGTGTGCTTTGGCTATGTTTGAGGACAGTGTGAAGAAGCTCAAGAGCCCTAAGACCTCACCTGGTCCTGCTTTGAGTAAGGAGCAGGTCAACTCTGCCCTTGAGTTGCTCTCTGATTGGTTGTATGAGACTTGTGGTTCTGTGTCTCTGGCCACAATTGAGCACAGAAAGTTTCAGGCTTTTCTAAGCCAGGTTGGTTTGCCTGCAACAAATACTTTGAGGCGTGAAATCTCAGGTCCAAGGCTTGATGCTAAGTTCAGTGAGGCCAAGGCTGAGTCTGAGGCCAAGATAAGGGATGCCATGTTCTTTCAGGTGGCTAGTGATGGTTGGAAGAATAGGAATTGGTATAGTTTGTGTTGTGGTGGTGAGAATTTGGTGAAGTTTGTGGTGAATCTTCCCAATGGTACTAGTGTGTTCCAGAAGGCTTTGTTCACTGGTGGAGTTGTGTCTTCCAGTTATGCTGAGGAGGTTCTGTGGGAGACTGTGACTGGTGCCAGTGGAAGTGTTGTTCAAAGGTGTGTTGGGATTGTTGCAGACAAGTTCAAGGCCAAGGCTTTGAGGAACTTGGAGGCTCAGAACCATTGGATGGTAAATACTTCTTGTCAGCTTCAGGGGTTCATTAGTTTAATCAAGGATTTTAACAACGAGCTACCACTTTTCAGGGTTGTCATTGAGAATTGCCTTAAGGTTGCGAATTTTATAGACAATGAGTCTCAGGTCAGGAATAGTTTTCTCAAGTACAGGATGCAAGAGATGGAGTATTCAGGGTTGATTCGAGTCCCTTCGCCGAAATGTGACCCTTTAAAGAACTTTGCGGCTTTGTTTCCGATGTTGGAGGACATTTGGAGCTGTGCAAGGGTGATCCAGATGGTTGTGATGGAGGATACGTTTAAGGTAAACTGCATGGAGGATCCACTGGCCAGGGAGGTGGCTGCAATGGTTCAGAATGAGGGCTTTTGGAATGAGTTAGAAGCCGTTTATTCGATTGTGAAGGTCATAAGAGGAATGATTCAGGACATTGAAGCTGAGCGACCATTGATTGGTAGATGCTTGCCTCTTTGGGAGGAGTTGAGAACCAAGGTGAAAGAATGGTGTTCCAAGTACAACATTGCGGAAGGTCCTGTAGAGAAAATAGTCGAAAAGAGATTCAGAAAGAATTATCACCCGGCATGGGCAGCAGCATTTATTCTTGATCCGCTTTACTTGATCAAAGACACAAGTGGAAAGTATCTTCCTCCATTCAAGTGCTTGACACGTGAACAGGAGAAAGATGTAGATAAGTTATTGACAAGGCTTGCTTCGAGGGAAGAAGCTCATGTTGTGTTGATGGAGCTAATGAAATGGAGATCAGAAGGGCTCGACCCTCTTTATGCGCAGGCAGTTCAAATAAAGCAGAGGGATCCGGCGACGGGGAGGATGAAAGTCGCAAACCCATTGGGTAGTAGGCTTGTTTGGGAAACATGCTTGAGTGAGTTCAAATCCTTGGGGAAGATTGCGGTAAGGCTTATCTTTCTGCATGCAACCTCATGCGGATTTAAGAGTAATTGGTCTTTCATGAGGAAAATATCTACAAATAAACAATCAAGAGTTGCATTGGAAAGAGCCCAGAAAATGGTGTATGTTGCAGCTCATGCCAAGCTTGAAAGGAGAGACTTTAGTAGCGAGGAAGAAAAAGATGCAGAACTGTTTGCCATGAGCGGCAGCAGTGAGGAGGGTATGTTAGCTGATGTCTATGCTGATGCATCCTTAGTGTAATGTTGCATCTTTTTTCAACTTATTTAGTATTGTGTAATTGTAGGATTTATCATATTCTTTCCAGCACTTCTATTATTCTCTTACCATTTTAGTGGAAGAAATTTTTGTGACCTGGAATTGAATTGAAGTAGGAGGGTATTAGAAGAAGTAAAAAGCATGTTAGTGATCTTGTTATCTCAGTTTTGATTCTAATGAATCATCCATCCTTTTCCTTTTTCGGCCATTATTTTTGTAGAATTTGTAAATGAGGAACCTTTATCATTTATGAAGTATGATCATGACATCATTTGATGAAGAGAACAAAGAATGGTTAGTCCCTTTAACCTAAGAAGAAATGTTTGAATTGTATAAAATTGACCTTAATTGAAATTATTAGCTTCTAAGACATGTTAATCCTCTTGTACTTATTCTTGTGCTGAGCTTTGTGTAGATCAAATTCTAACAATGTTATTTATGGAGATACCTTTTTGCAATAATTTATTATCCATATATGTTGACACTAGTATGATGTTGATATAAAGCTCCCATCCAAAATATTTGAAATTCAAGAATTTTCAAAACCAAAATGAGTATGGTCAATGTGATAATTTATTAAATTAAATTCTCATCAACAATAATAACTACTTTAAAGAGACATCTTATGGGGTATCATCATGATTTCTTCACATGAATGTGGAAAAGACTGCTAAAGTAATAGTCCATAGAAATTATGCCCCTTAATTAGTTGATAGTTCAAATGTCTTGATATGCCATAACACAATACAACTTGGTCTAGATTCTGCTTGTCACCAAATTTTGTGTCTCTGAATAAATAAAAGGAAGATGACTGTTTTTGACCACCTGATTTCAATCACATCCAAAGACTTCAGTGCTTAATTTGAAGTTCTAAACATAAATTCATGAGTTGACAACAAAGATAAAAGGGTCTTGCTGCTTTCAGCAAACACCCTGATATAGAAGTTTCAATTTCTTGTACTGTTTATCCTCTTTATTTATTGTTTATTGTAAAAAAAGTAAACTAACAAGTTTAAACAGAAAAAGAAGTTAAAAATCTGAAATATAAAAGTTAGGAACCTTGTGTCAAGTTTGAATGTTCATGTGTAGCAACACCCTTTAACAGTAATGAAGAGTGTTCTATTCATGTTCTATTCCATAGTTTCTGTTGAACTTACTCCAGCTGTTTTTACTTGCCAAATATTTGTAGATTTGATTATTTTGTTCTAACAACATTTAGTTATGTTGTTATATTTCTAACTCATTAGGTCTTCGGCAACCAACATAAAAATATAGTCGAACCCCCATGACATGAATCAAAGACATTATTGCGCTAAAGCTAGGTCGTTGCCCGGAAGCAACGCACCGTATGGCTCGAGTACGGTTTCAAAGCAAGAGCCGCTGTATCGGTGCCCGGATGTAGTGTTAAATGAGCAAGGGTTCTTGCGTTTTCGTGAACGGACGAGGGTAAATAAGCTAGTTCACAAAGGAAAAGGTAAAGGTCGAAGCGACAGAAGGTTGAGATTTGGGACATGGAACATAGGCACTCTAACAGGAAAGTCCATGGAGGTGGTGGACACCATGACAAGGAGGAAGATTAACATTATGTGCCTACAAGAAACGAAATGGGTTGGTGCAAAGGCTAAGGAGTTGGATTCTTCTGGTTTCAAACTTTGGTATACAGGAAAGGTGAAGAATAGGAATGGAGTTGGAATAATTGTGGATAAGCAGTGGAAGAAGGACGTAGTTGATGTCAAGAGGGTGGGAGATCGGATCATCTCTATCAAACTTGTGGTGGAGGGAGGTGCTTTCCATGTGATTAGCACCTATGCACCGCAAGTGGGTTTGGACGAACAACACAAGATAAGGTTTTGGGAGGATCTAGAGAG
>NC_029776.3:80542211-80543069 GCF_000817695.3 Arachis duranensis
GTGAGGAACAAAGAAGCTTCCTAAGACGGGTAGGAGAAGAGGCAAAGTGGGATGGGAATGGAAGCGCGGAAGAGATGTGGAAGGAGATGGCAGAAGTTATTAGAAGAACAACAAAAGAAAGTTTTGGTGAATCTAAAGGAATAGGACCAAGAGACAAGGAGTCCTGGTGGTGGAATGCGAGTATACAAGAAAAGATAAAGATAAAAAGGGAATGCTTTAAAGAGTGGTCTTTATGCCGCAATGCAGATAACTGGGAAAAATATAAGGCGGCTAAGAAAGAGACAAAGTGGCTGTAAGTGAAGCAAGAACAAGAGCATATGAGGGTCTCTATCAACCTTTGGGCACGAAAGAAAAAGGAAAAGGTATATATAGAATCGCAAAGATCCGTGAAAGAAGAACGAGATATTTGGATCAGGTTAAGTGCATAAAGGATAACGATGGAGAGGTGTTGGCTCAAGAGGAGAAGATTAATAAAAGGTGGAAGAGCTACTTCTACGAGTTATTTAATGAGGGACAGAAGACTCTTCCAAGCCTTGGTCGATTATGCACAAGGGAAGAAGATCAAAACTTGGACTACTATCGAAGGATTCGAGACTTCGAGGTAAAAGAGGCTCTAAAGCAGATGAAAAATGGCAGGGCAGTAGGACCTGATAATATCCCGATTGAGGTTTGGAAGGGTCTTGGAGGAAAAGGCATCAACTGGTTAACCAAACTTTTTAATGAGATTTTAAGGTCAAAGAAGATGCCTGATGAGTGGAGAAAGAGCACCTTGGTACCTATCTACAAGAATAAGGGGGATATACAAAGTTGCGGAAATTATAGAGGGATTAAGCTTATGAGTCATACTATGAAGTTATG
>NC_029776.3:80543805-80549425 GCF_000817695.3 Arachis duranensis
TAAGGGAGAGAGTTGGAGTAGCACCCATTGTAAAAAAAGATGGCAGAATCGCATCTCAAGTGGTTTGGACATGTGAGAAGAAGACCGACAGAACACCCAGTCAGGAGGGTGGATGAGATGGAAGATGGACAAAGGGCGAAAGGCAGAGGAAGACCTAAGAAGACCATCCATGAGGTGGTCAAACGAGATCTACATGTAAACGGTCTCTCTGTAGACATGATACATGACAGAGCACAATGGCGTCGTTTGATTCATGTAGCCGACCCCACTTAGTGGGACAAGGCTTTGTTGTTGTTGTTTGTTGTTGTTATATTTCTAACTCATGTAATTGCTGCTGTATGTGAATATACACTGTGTAATTATCAAAATCAGTCCCTAAAATTTTTAAAATTAAACACTTTAGTCTTCTAACTTTTGAAATATATAAAACATTCTTCTAAGTATAATTTTGAGAGACAAATCAATCCATGACTTTGTTTTTCCGTCAATAACAAATGGAAAATACTGACATGGAGGCCTGGATTAGTACATGTGGCAGTTAGTTGTCTATGTGTGCAAACAAGATAAATTAAAGAGAACAATACAATATAATAAATACGTATGCTAATCCAAGCCTCTATGTCAATATTTTCTGTTTGTTATTGATGGAAAAACAAGATCAGGAACTAATTTGTCTGTCGAAATTAAACTTAAGAGAATTTTGTGTATTTTAAAAATTGAGAGACTAAAATGTCCAATCTTAAAATTCACCATATTGTAAAAAAAATTGAATATTTTAAAACAGATATCATAATGATTTTAGCTATTAATTTTAACTATGTATATATTTTAAGATTGAAATAAATAGTTAAAATCGTTGAAAAATACTAATATTCTTGAATACTTGAAACGCTTCATATTATTGTAAGTACAAAATTTTTGTTTGTGGAAGATGTAGAATTCAGGGAACAGTGGAAACATGTTTTTGGTGATTTTTGGCCTCAGCTTTTAAATTTAATTCCAGGTTTTCAGGGTTTTCTGTTTCCAATAATTCACAACATTCTCTCACAAGTCTCCAGTCTTATAGTAATGTTTATTTTATTTTATTCTTGAAAAGAAAAACATGCATGCATATAATGGAAACAATGTCACAAATTGATCCTAGTCATTGTTTGACCAATGCACCTACATCAGAGATCATGCAATTGACAAAGATGTTCATGAAATTTATGAAATCTATTATGTAATGGAAACAATGTCACAAAAGAGGCAGTATTTAGTATTTAGTAAGAATCAATTCCCAATCAATAATCATGCTCCTAAACCTGTAGAAAATTTATCTCTAAGAAGATGAATACTCACATAAACGATATTTTTACTATATGATAGATTCCATGATAATTTAATCAAATATATTATTTAATAATTTTTAATTATTATTTTTATATAAAGATATTTTTCTATATGAGTGGTTAAATGTTATTCTATATATTTTTCTGCAGAGTTGAATGAAGTATGGTATTGACATGTGTCAACTCAAACTAGGAAGAAAAATATATAAGAATCTTTACATCCTAAGAACTAAGAAGGGAAGCTGTGTGAAAATTGAAATGCAACATTACAATGAATGAAACATATAACATGCTCTTATAAAGATGTTTAAAATATTTTTTTGTAAAAATATTTATATTTTGTATTATTATTGGACGTATTAATGAATCTGTTATTTTAAATTTTTTAATAAATTAAAATAAAATCGATTTTTTTATAATAATAACAATAAACTCAATTTTTTTAGAAATTTAATTATATTTTTAAATTTTTAGAGATTTAAATGTCTACAAAATAAAAATCAGAAATATATTTATCTTTCATAAAAAAATTTAAAGATATTCTACTTAAATTATATAATTCGATCGGATCAAACCAAAACTAATAATTATAATACAAAAAATTGGATTTATTATTATTATTAAAATAAATCGATTTTATTTTAATTTATTAAAAAATAAATTATTAAAAAAATATTTTTAATATCTTTATTAAATAAGCCTCCAACATATATATGTCATTTAATTTTTTGTGTCTGTTCCTTCCTACAAAAATGGATTAATTATGGCCCCCTATTCAGAGTGGTTATCCATATCACTGCCCTTCCATCACACAGTCAATAACTCAATATATATACAGAAAAAAAAATTATTCTATGTGTATTTATTTTGGTGCACTTTGTAGTTGTTACTTGTTATGATTATGGTATTTATGGTGTTTCTAGTAATTATAGAATTTTAGCAATATTTAAAATTAAAATTGTATTTTTATTTTGTAACATTTTTAATTTTGAAAAATAAAAAATAAAAAATATGAATAAATTAAAACATATTGTAAAATAATTAAAAATATGACTCTAATTTTAATTTATTTTTTAAGTATTACTAGAATGTCCTAATCACCAGAATATTCATTATTTATTTTACGGTAAAGATTGTGTATATCTAATACAACTTTGTTTATATTAGTTATGCACTTTTGTAAATTTTCTCTTTATATTTGAAAGAAAATGACATTTTTATAAATAAAGCGAAAATGAGTGTGATTTTAGAATCTCCTAAAAAAATGTAATTTTTTTAACGAAAAAATTGATTTATTTAATATTTTTTTTATGTTGGATACGGTGTAACTAAAACCTAATTGATTTGAGTTTTACATCTAATAATGAAGAATATTAAGTCAATAATTATTCGGTGAATAAACGAGTATATGTATATAACACAACCTTTGGTAACTCTTGTTTCAAACACTTAATTTATAAAAAAATATGATATTTAGAAATTCATTAAAAAAATATTGATTTGCAAATGTTAAAAATATGATAGTAAGATTATGTATCATATTTACCAATGCAATAATAACCTCTTCACTATGTATCATTATTATTATATGCATTAAATCGACTCCTTTTATAATTGATATGATAGTGGGGCCTAATGAACAACAATGTTGTATGTATATATCTCTCAAATCTCAAGAGTTGAAGATTGCAAGGGTTGGAGATTAATTAACCGTTTAGCATGCCCATGATTGCTTAAAAAAGTGTTGAAGAAAAGTTGAAGCAATTATTATTATTATTATTATTAGAAAAAATAAAAAAATAATGAAATAAAATAATGAAGAGCATATGTATG
This sequence comes from Arachis duranensis, assembly GCF_000817695.3. Taxonomy (NCBI): domain Eukaryota; kingdom Viridiplantae; phylum Streptophyta; class Magnoliopsida; order Fabales; family Fabaceae; genus Arachis; species Arachis duranensis. Next base: position 80,546,970 of record NC_029776.3, read on the forward strand.
TAGTTCTGCTATTATGGTGATGAATGCTGAAATTTCATATCAACATTCACTATATATACTCTTGTTTAATTTTAATTATTTGTGTCAGTCATAAATAAACTTATTGAGAAAGAATTGATAGAAATTGAAAATTAAATTAAAATTCAACTACTGCATAACTCTTCTCTACTATACCTTGTAATTACAAAATTTTAAGCGATAAAGACCTAATGACTAATGAAGCATATTGAAGTTTTTTTTTTTTTAACAGTATTTTTTAATCCGAATGAGTTGATTACTCGACTAATATAGATTAGTCGATTGAAATTACTAATTACTAGTAATTTTTCACTGCTTCTCTGAAGCTTTCTCGTTTCATTAATTATGAAGCAAATCTTACGAAAATTATTATGGAAATATTATTTCACTATAATTTTATTAATAAAAAATTATATGTATTCATAACTGCACACAATTACATATTTGATTAATCATTATGAAACACTACTTAGGAATAACATATTTCCACTGTATAATTATTATTACAATTTTTTAATTTCATAAGCATTTAAAAAAATAACAATGATATATAGTATATTATAGCACTACAACAAATTAGATATATAACTACACTTATTTAGTGACCTTTACTTTTAAGTGTTTATATTAGATAATATTGCAAAGCTTTGTGACCTTTATTTTCAAGTGTCTCCCTTAGTTACGTGTATAATTTAATATTATAATTTTTTTTATAATATTTCTTATTTTTCACTAAATACAGACAAAAATATTACAAGAATTGATAATTTAATGATAGTTTTAAATCATCACTTAATATATTGTGACGGTTTAAAATAGTCACTAAATAAAAAAATAGAAAAATTAATAATTTAGTGTCGATTTCAATCCGTTGTTAAATATACATAAAAAAACATTCTAACAAATGTTATAATTTAGTGACGGATTTAAATTCTAAAATGATCACAAACAATTTAATGACGGTCTTACTAACAGTTGCCAAAACCGTTACTAATTTTCTGATAATGCTCAAATCGATAACCTTTTTAATTATCTCAAAAAATATAATAAGCACTAAAAAGACCATCACAAAAATGTTATTTTGTTGTAATGTAGCTACATATATCTCATTAGCTAGTACAATTACCATTATATATGTCATCCATCACCATCTATTCGATTAGTTTATGAATTATTGATCACTCTATATACATACACTTAGAAATTATCACTCTGGATTTTAAGTATCTCTACACACCTGAATGCCAGAGAAATAATGAAAGTGTCTGACCCTCCTTAATTATATATTAATGACTGCCAAAAAGTCAAATAAGGATGTGAATGAACAAAAGTTGTAATCATATGTATATAAAAAAAAAAAAAAAACAAGTTGTAATGTGATCCTGAAGAACTCATTAGTCTTTGCAGATAGATTTCAAGTTTGATTTATCTTTTAATTAATTTCTACAAAAATTTGGTGTACTGAAAGTAGATGATCATGTCGGCAATTCCAGCTTCCAAGCAATTCTGACTGCCAAATAACTAAAACCAAAATACTATCAATTTCATTTAGGAAAAGTATGAGTAACTAATAATATTCTTAAACAATATGTGAACAATATGAATTAATAAGGTTAAAAGAGTAAATTTAATGAGTAGTATTAAATTAGGGTATAGTATATTTGTATTTGATTGGTGGTTATTCATGTTGTTCAAGATAATCATTGTTTTCCTAATATTTCCCTTTCGTTTATTATTTATGCTTTTGATTTAATTTAATTTATCGAATTATCTACTGTTTAATTTATTTGTCTGTATGGTATGATTTCAATTTTCATTAATTTGAATAATTTGTACATGGAGAAAGAGGATATGATGATGATTGGTATAGGATAATTAAGTAGAACATCTTTTTACAAAGAATCTTGACACTTTCAATGTTGCTCCATCATTAATCTCTCTTTCTAATAATAATGTCCCTCCTTTTCTCCTTCCACTAAATTCTACCTCTTTATTTCTTGTTTTGGAATTATAACATGCACTTACCCCTTCTACTGTAGGATTTCAGTCTTATGGTAAATTTATTTATTTATTTTAGAGTAAATGCTTTTTCTGGTCTCTAATCATTTGTTCGATGGACTTTTCACCCCTTAAAAAATTTAAAAATCCAAATCGGTCCCTATCTACTTTGATATATGTACGTTCCAGTTTCTGGTTAGGGACCGGAAAGGACATTACCAAAGACCGAAAAGGCATTTACTCAAAGTTGATAGGGATTAGAATGTACATATTTCAAAGTAGATAAGAATCGATTTGAATTTTTAGATTTCTTAAGGAGTGAAAAGTCCATCGAACAAATGGTTAGAAAGGGCATTTACTCTTTATTTTACTTTTGAAGTAGTAGTTTAATTAATTTGTGGATTTTTGCATGCCTTGAAAGATTAATTTCTCTTCCATCT
>NC_029776.3:80549464-80576745 GCF_000817695.3 Arachis duranensis
AAAAAACAAATATTACAAATTAAACAAATAGATTACCTCAAAATTGCATATTTGCATTGTTAAAATTTTTAATAAAGATAGGGTAGGAAGGAGCGTGTTATGCATAATTTCAAAGAAAATAACAGTGTTGTTGTAAAATAAGTAAAAGATATATTAAATATAAAATAAAAAAATAAAAATAGAAGAATTTTGGTATTAATATAGTTAGTATAATAACAATAATTCATATATGTTATAATGTTATATATATAAAGAGAGAGAAGGATTTAGTAAAATTGTAAGTAAAGAAAGAGAGAGAATTGAATGTTTTATTGTTGTATGAAATATTTTTCAATAGCTTCTTTATTTATAGGCAAGAAAATTTTACATTTTTCAACTTTATTAATTTGGTTTGCCTTGAGAAGTTAAACAATTCAGTATTGAAATCAAATGCCCATATTAATGATGGTCATCCACCTCATCTTTCATCCTTATCACAACACTTCCCCTTGGATGATCATTTAGGATTATGCTTCGTTAAAACCTTACTAAAGAAAAACCCAACGGAAAAAAGACTTTAGTGAAGGGAAAAAAAGAGTACAAAATCCTTTGTGATGGCGACTGCCTTATTAAAAACCTTGTCAAGAAAAATCCAATAGGAAAAAACCTGATTAAGAAAAAAAGAGTACAGTCTCCCCCTCTTGTCGACATCATTTAATGTCTTGAAATTGACACATCCCAATTTCATATACCAATCTTTCAAAGGAGCATTTTGGGAGTGACTTTGTGAATAAATCTGCCAGATTGTCATTTGAGTGGACCTGTTGGATATCAATTGTCCCTTGATTTTGAAGATCATGAGTGAAGAAGAATTTGGAAGAAATATGCTTTGTTCTATCACCTTTGATATATCCGCCTTTAAGTTGAGCAATATATGTTGTATTATCTTCAAACAGAACAGTTGGAGCTATCTTATGGTCAATCAGTCCACATGATGACAGAATATATTGGATCAAACTCCTGAGCCAAAAACACTCACGACTAGCTTCATGTATCGCGAGTATTTCAGCATGATTAGAGGAGGTTGTTGCTATCGTCTGTTTGTGGACCTCCATGATATACCTGTACCACCATATGTGAATAGGTATCCTGTTTGAGATCTCTCTTTGTGTGGATCAGACAAGTATCTAGCATCTGCATAGCCAACTAATTGTGACTTGGATCCATAGGAATAAAACAATCACATATCAACCGTTCCATGAAGATATCGAAATATTTGTTTGATTCCACTCCAATGTCTTCTGTTTGGAAAGGAACTATATCTTGATAGTAAATTCACAGCAAATGATATATCGGGTTGTGTAATATTAGCAAGATACATTAGCGCTCCAATGGCACTAAGATATGGTACTTCAGAACCAAGGATATCTTCATTCTCTTCTTTAGGACGGAGTTGATCCTTTTCCACATCTAAAGATCTTACGATCATTAGGGTACTCAAGGAATGTGATTTATCCATGTAAAATCTTTTCAAGATCTTCTCTGTGTATGTTGTTTGATGAATAAAGATCCCATTTTTTATATGTTTGATCTGCAGGCCAAAACAAAATTTAGTCTTTCCAAGATCTTTCATCTCAAACTCTTCTTTTAGAGTTTTTATAATTGTTGGAATCTCTTCAGGAGTTCTAATGATATTTAAATCATCAACGTAAACAACAATTATAATGAACCTAGATGCAGATTTCTTTATGAAAACTTGGTGCGGTATTTTATAACCCACAAACTAACCGACAAGTACACCGGGTCGTACCAAGTAATACCTCAGGTGAGTGAGGGTCGATCCCACGAGGATTGATGGATCAAGCAACAATGGTTAAATGATTTACTTAGTTAGGCAAACAGAAAAGGGTTTTGAGATATTCAAAAGGTTTAAATTGAAAATATCAGAAGGCAGGCACGCAAGTAAATAAGTTGAAAATAAAATATTGAAGAAACATTTAAGGCTTTAGAGTTATCTATTTTTCTGGATTAACTTTTTTTACTAACTATTTTAATCATGTAAGATTTAATTTATGGCAAACTATATGTGACTAGACTTTAATTCCTTAGACCTTTCTAGTCTCCTCTAAAATTCATTAACTACCAATTTCTTGGTCAATTAATTCCAATTAGAAGCTGCATGATCAAATTCCAGTTTATATGCCACAAAAACTCTAATTACCCAAAAATAAAAGGATTATATGTCATGTATCCCGTTAAATCCAGATAATTAAAATTTGGAGAATATGTTTTCAAGCTGTTGTTCAAGTAAAGAGCTTTTCCAAGTTTTACAAGAACTCAAATACAAAGAGAGTCATATTTCCATTCCACCCAAATTCATAAGATAAAGAGCGAAAACAATTCTTAAATTAAAAATCCATACATGACTTAAAATAGAAAAAGTAATAAAATCAATCCATACAAATAGACAGAGTTCCTAACCTTAACAATGGAGGATTAGTTGCTCATGGAATGCGGAATGTAAATTGGTATAGAATTCCCTAATGGAATCCCCTGGAATCCCCCTCTAAAGAAGAAAAGTTTCTCCTTTTTTATAACTAATCCTAATTGATTTTTAAATCTAATATCTAAAATTAAGATAATATATTTTTCTATTTTCAAATTCAAATTTGAATCAGAATTAATTAAATAATCCACGCCTTGTAACGTGGGAACCACTTGGCTTCACTGGATCCGCGCCTAACTTGGCAGAGAGTTGCACCTTATTTGAGTGCCAAAATGGGGCCCAGAAATCTCCCCCAGCGTTTTTTGCTTTCTCTGCACGTCGCGCATGTCACGCGTACGCATCGGTGATCTTCTTCGCGTGTCACGCGTACGCGTCAGTTATGCGCACGCGTCGCTGCACAAATTCGCTTTTCACGCGTACGCGTCAGGTACGCGCACGCGTCGCCATGGAAAGCTCCAAATCACGCGTACGCGTCAGGTACGCGCACGCGTCGCTCCTCACTGATCATCTTCTTTAATTCTTGAGCTCCTTCCATTTGTGCAAGCTTCCTTTCCATCAAATCCAGCCAAATGCTATCTAAAATACACAAAATTGCACGAAACTCAAAGTAGCACCCATAGTGGCTAAAGGATAATTAATTCTTGATTAAACTCAATAATTTAAATGCAAATTCACTAGAAAAAGACAAGAAAAATGCTCACGTATCGCAACACCAAACTTGAATTGTTGCTTGTTCTCAAGCAACCAAAATAATACAGACTTAGATGTGAATTTGCATGAGAATGAGAGTTTGATTAAGTTCAAGTCTATTCTTGAAATGAGATTTATTCATTGTAATTTTGAACAGTTTTGGCATCTCACTCTCTTTTGAATCAGAGGAATGTCAGTGTCATTCGAAATTAGAATCCGGATCATATTATGAATTCTCTGTTCTTTATACTTCAGTTTAATCCTTGAACACAACATGATTTTCTTTAATTTATTTTTCTTTGGTGCTTTGCACCTTGAGCCTAGCTGTGACTTTAAATATTTTGTCTCAAGGGTTACTTGACACAGAAACACCATAAGCACTTAACTGGGGAACTCTCTTTAAGTTCTGATTTTTCTTTTAGATACTCCTAGACAGTGGTGCTCAAAGCCTTTGGCATACTCTATTAAACGCACTTGGTCTTGACTCTAAGTGTTCTGTCTCAAGGATTACTTGACACAATCACACCACAAGCATATGACTAGGGAAACAACTCTTTGAGCTTTTAATCATGTCTGACCTCCCTAGTCATTGATGCTCAGAGCCTTGGACCTTGCTTTTATAGTTTCTTTTTTTTCTTTTTTTTTTGTTGTTTCTTTTGCTTCAAGGATTAAATTTTTATTTATTTCAGAGAAATCATAATAATTCTCTAAATTCCTGTTCTTTATACATCAACATCCTTTGATTCAAATTCAAATATGCACTGTTCATGTCTTGTATTCAAAATCACAAATAATACCACCACATTTAAATAAATAAGACTACTCTTAAATATAACTCAATTTCTCATGCAATACATCACTTCTTTTTCTTTTGAATTCAAGTTTTAGTGAGCAATACATGAGAATTTTTTTTTGACTAAAAGTACTAAAGATCATGCAAGCAATCAAAGCAACAGAAAACAGAAGACAACACAATAAGAACGGAAGAGAAATAGAATGAAAGAAACTCAACCACCTCAGTTATGCTAGTGGTCATCTCATTCCTTCATGAAGCAAATTCATCTCCCTTTAGTGCTAGACAGAAAAGCCATAAGCGAAGCATCAACACCAAACTTAAAGGTTTGCTTGTCCTCAAGCAAAGAAAAACTGCAAACAGAGAGGGATATAAAAGCAATCAATATGATGAAAGAAGGATAAAAAGATAAAAGAACAAGAGAGAGTTAAGATTTATGAGGGGGATGATTTGAAATCAGGCGCTGAGGTAGTTTAATTGGGCATCGCCTGCGACGCGTACGGACGCGTACGCGTGGATCGCACGAACTTCAAGCGACGCGTACGCGTGGACGGCCAGGATGGGAAAATGACGCGTACGCATCGGGGACACGTCTGCGTGGTGGGGCTTGTGCGCCCAGCATAATTCCAGCCCCACACCAGCATAACTCTCTGGCCAAACACCTTTTACGCCGATTTTAATCATCCACGCGTGCGTGTGCTTGACGCGTACGCGTGGAGTGCCAAAATTGTAATTGACGCGCACGCGTCATAGACGCGTACGCGTGAACCAATTTGTGCGCAAGGCACACTTCCTTCGCCACTCCCGCGCAACTCTCTATTCACTTTTATTTTTCACGCACACACATATGACGTGTACGCATCAGCAACGCTTGCGCGTCGTGTGCTCTTTTTTTTTTTTAAAGTGTCTGGTTCCTGTTCAAAAATAGCTGCATGATCAGAAAAATAGTGAAAACTCAATAAAAATCAAATAAGTAAGAAAACTACTACTACGAAAAATAACTAAGAATGAAAAGGAGCGATCATACCACGGTGGGTTGTCTCCCACCAAGCACTTTTACTTAAAGTCCTTAAGTTGGACATGTGGTGAGCTCCTTGTCATGGTGGCTTGTGCTTGTACTGATCTAGGAATCTCCACCAATGTTTGTAATTCCAATGGCCACTGAGATTCCAAGCTATGCGCATAACGCCTTCGAGCAAGTTGAAACAAGTGACAAGGCCCCAAGGTGTTGATTGTGGGAATGAATTCCAAGGTCCCAAACCTTGCTTTTACACCCGTCTTCTTGTGGATCCCCATTATTTTCACCGGGTGGCAAGCAATCTGAATTCTCACACAGATATCCAAACAACCTTTTAGACCCATTCAATTGAGCTCTACACCAATCCTTGCACTTCAATTTGGAGCATGCAACCATAATTGAACCTTGCTTGACAACTCTTGCCACTAACCATCTTCCTCTTACTCTTAATGCCACAAAGAGCTCTAAGTTGACCATCTGTCTCCAGTAGACCATATTCAAGTGGGAAAGTAAAGGTTAAGGATAGGAATTTTACCCACTTGAATGTTGTATTGGATGGTGATGGCTTTGGAAGAGGTCTTGCAAGCTCCACTCCCTTGTGTTCTTCTTTGAATTCTTCTACCTCTTTGCAAGCCTCCTCAATTTCAACCACTTCTTCTTGGTAGCTTTCTTCTAATTCAACCTCTTCTTCATTGCTTACCAAGGGCATGGGAGGTTGTGCATCTTCCTCTTCTTCCATAGGTGAGGGTGGAAATTCTCTAATTCACTGGAGTATAAACTCCTTTGATTGGTTTCCTCACTTTCTTCCATAGGATCTTGCATTGTATCTCTTGAGAAGGAATTTGCTTGTTCCTCTTCCTGGTTCTTGATCATCGTCTGCACATATTTCTCTACATTTTTGACACTTGTCTTTATATCTTGTAGATGTAGGAATTCTTTCATGAGAAGCTCAAGATCTGATGGTATTTGAGATGAATAAGGAGATGGTGGCTCTTGGTATGGGTAGAAAGATGACGGTTCTTGATATGGATAGAAAGATGATGGTTCTTGATATGAATATAGAGATGGTGGTTCTTGGTATGAATATGGAGGTGGTGGCTCTTGATAGTTGGAATATGGAGCATTGAAGTTTCTTTGGTTTTGACTTTGCCAACCAAAATTTGAATAGTTTCTCCATCCACCATAATATGAATCACTACTCGGGTGTGAGTAGTAACCCATGTGATCTCTCTCCATTATTTTTCCTTAGCACAAAACATCAAATAGAATTAAACGTACCATGTGGAAAACAGGAAAGCAAAGAAGACAGAACATAAATTTTTTTTCGAAATTTTTTTAAATTAAATTTAAATTAAATTAAAACTAAAACGCATAATCTAAGCAATCAAACAACTGATAGTTGTTAATCACAGTCCATCCCCGGCAACGGCGCCAAAAACTTGGTGCGATATTTTATAACCCACAAACTAACTGGCAAGTGCACCGGGTCGTACCAAATAATAAGTCAGGTGAGTGAGGGTCGATCCCACGAGAATTGATGGATTAAGCAACAATGGTTAAATGATTTACTTAGTTAGGAAAGCAGAAAAGGGTTTTGAGATATTCAAAAGGTTTAAATTGAAAATATCAGAAGGCAGGCACGCAAGTAAATAAGTTGAAAATAAGATATTGGAGAAACAGTTAAGGTTTCAGAGTTATCTATTCTTCCAGATTAACTTTTCTTACTAACTATTTTAATCATGTAGGATTTAATTTATGGCAAACTATATATGACTAGACCCTAATTCCTTAGACCTTTCTAGTCTCCTCTAAAATTCATTAACTTCCAATTCCTTGGTCAATTAATTCCAATTAGAAGCTGCATGATCAAATTTCAGTTTATATGCCACAAAAACTCTAATTATCCAAAAATAAAAGGATTATATGTCACGTATCCCGTTAAATCCAGATAATTAAAATTTAGGAAAATATGTTTTCAAGCTGTTGTTCAAGTAAAGAGCTTTTCCAAGTTTTACAAGAACTCAAATAGAAGGAGGGTCATACTTCCGTTCCACCCAAATTCATAAGATAAAGAGCGAAAATAATTCTTAAATTATAAATCCATACATGACTTAAAATAGAAAAAGTAATAAAATCAATCCGTACAAATAGACAGAACTCCTAACCTTAACAATGGAGGATTAGTTGCTCATGGAATGCGGAATGTAAATTGGTATAGAATTCCCTAATGGAATCCCCTGGAATCCCCCTCTAAAGAAGAAAAGTTTCTCCCTTTTATAACTAATCCTAATTAATTTTAAAATCTAATATCTAAAATTAAGATAATATCTTTTCCTATTTTCAAATTCAAATTTGAATCAGAATCAATTAAATAATTCATGCCTTGTAACGTGGGGACCACTTGGCTTCATTGGATCCGCGTCTAACTTGGCAGAGAGCTGCGCCTTACTCGAGTGCCAAAATGGGGCCCAAAAATCGCCCCCAGCATTTTCTGCTTTCTCTGCACATCGCGCATGTCACGCGTACGCATTAGTCACGCGTATGAGTCGGTGGTCTTCTTCGCGTATCACGCGTACGCGTCAGGTATGCGCACGTGTCAGGTACGCGCATGCGTCGCTACTCGCTAATCATCTTCTTTAATTCTTGAGCTCCGTCCATTTGTGAAGCTTCCTTTCCATCAAATCCAGCCAAATGCTACCTAAAATACACAAAATTGCACGAAACTCAAAGTAGTATCCATAGTGGCTAAAAGATAATTAATTCTTGATTAAACTCAATAATTTAAATGCAAATTCACCAGAAAAAGACAAGAAAGTTGCTTACAGATCAAAAACACATGGACAGATATAATCATTCTTGAATCCGTTTTTGGCCAGATTCTCAGTAAGACGATTATACCACATTCGTCCAGATTGCTTCAGACCATATAAAGATCTTTGCAATTTAACTGAGTATAACTCTTGCGAATATTCATTGGATGGTTTAGATATCTTTAGTCATTCATGGACTTTCAAATAGATATCACGATCTAATGAGCCGTATAAGTAGGCTATTACCACATCCATTAAATGCATATGCAGTTTATGATATGCAGATAAACTGACCAAATAATGCAATGTTATCGCATCCACTATAGGAGAATACGTTTCTTCATAATCTATACCGGGCCTTTATGAAAAATCTTGTGCTATAAGTCTAGCTTTGTAGCGCACAACTTCATTTTTCTCATTTCGTTTTCTCACAAATACCCATCGGTATCCGACAGGTTTTACATCTTTTGGTGTACGGACTATAGGTCCAAAGACTTCACGTTTTGCAAGTGAGTCTAACTCAGTCTTCATGGCTTTTTCCCATTTTGACCAATCATTTCTTTGTCGACATTCTTTGACTGATTTTAGCTCAAGATCCTTACTTTCATGCATGGTATTTAATGCCACATTATATGCAAATATTTCATTGATAATTGTCTTATTTCGGTTCTATTTCTCTCCTATAAAGACATAATTTATCGAGATCTTGTCATTTTCACAATTTTCAGGTATTTGAAACGTCTTCTGGCATTAAAATTATATCAAAATTTTGGACAACTGCAGGTGTCTCTACTATGTCTTTTTCAACAGGAATATTATTTACCTCTTTTCTCTTTCGAGAATTTTTATCTTTGGAACCGACAGGCCTGCCACGCTTCTGGCGTGTATTTGCTTCGGTGGTAATTTGTCCAACTTGGACATCAATTCGAATTGGGGCATTTTCCGCTGGTATATAAGACTTGATTATCCTCTTTGTATCGGAAAATGCATAAGGCAATTCATTTGCTATTCTTTGCAAACGTATAATCTTTTGAATTTCTAGTTCAAATTACCCTGATCGAGGATCTAAATGCATCAAGGATGATGCATTCCAATTAAGTTCCTTTTTAGGAAGCTTATTCTCTCCCTCTAATATTGAAAATTTTGATTCATCAAAATGGCAATCCGCAAACCGGGATTTAAATACATCTCTAGTTTGTATCTCAAGATACCTCACTATAGAGGGAGAATCATATCTAACATATATCCTCAATTTTCTTTGGGGTCCCATTTTGGTGCGATTAGGTGGTGCAATGGAAACATATATCGTACATCCGAATATTCTTAAATGGGAAATATTTGGCTGCTGGCCAAAAGCTAATTGCATAGGAGAGAATTGATGGTAACTCGTTGGCCTCAAATGAATAAGTGTCGCGGCATGTAAAATAGCATGCCCCCAAACCGAGGTTGGGAGATTTGTTCTCATAAGTAAGGGTCTAGCAATTAATTGGAGGCGTTTAATAAGTGATTCTGCTAAACCATTTTGTGTGTGAATATAAGCTAATGGATGTTCAACACTTATTCTATTAGCCATACAATAAGCATCAAAAGTTTGGGAAGTAAATTCCCCAGCATTAACAAGACGAATTGTTTTGATTAGATTTTCTGGAAATTGTGCTTTTAATCAAATAATTTGAGCCAGTAATATCGCAAACGCTAGGTTGCGAGAAGATAATAAGCACACATGTGACAATTTCGAAGATGCGTCTATTAGGATCATAAAATATCTAAAAGATCCACATGATGGATGAATAGGTCCACATATATCACCTTGAATCCTTTCTAGGAATTCAGGGGACTCAAATCCAATATTTACTGGTGATGACCTTAAAATTAACTTTTCCTGAGAACATGCAGCACGATAAAATTCACTAGTTTTAAAAATCCTCTGCTTCTTTAGTGAATTTCCATGAGAGTTTTCAATCATACGTCAAAATGACGACGAAGAAAAATTATGGCTTTGGCTATATCCTTTTGGGATGTATTATTTTCAGCCTTAATGGTATCTTCAAAATCTATTAAATCAAGATGGATTTTATCATTTAGTATCCATGGTAAATAATTGTTTCCAAATATATCAAAAATATTATATTCAAGATGAGAGAGTTTCGACGTAATGAAAATTCGTTACCTGAGTCTTCCTAAAATTTGATCAGAGTCTCGTGCTGATAACGTGTTGTAAAATAAGTAAAAGATATACTAAATATAAAATAAAGATGTGAAAATAAAAGACTTCTAGTATTAATATAATTAGCTCAATAACAATAATTTATATATGTATTCACTAATATTATATGTTATAATGTATATGCATATAAAGAGAGAGAAAGATTTAGTAAGATTGTAACTTAGAAAAAGAGAGAGAATTGAATGTTTTATTACTGTGTGAAGTATTCTTCAATAACTTCTCTATTTATAGGCAAGGAAGTTTTACATTTTTCAACTTCATTAATTTAGTTTGTCTTGAGAAATTAAACTATTCAATGTTAAAATCAAATGCCCCTATCAATGATGGTCATTCACCTCATCTTTCATCCTTATCATAACAAGTGTTATACTTTTATTAGATTATTTCATTGTTTTCATTTTTAGTGATATATATTTTTGTATCTAAATTAAATTTCATGCGTGTATTGAAAAAAAAACTGTTACAAATTTCTCATTTCTTAATATATATAGATAATTAGTTAGTATTAGAATTACTATTGAGTATTGAGTAAGTATTAAGAGGTGAGGATTATATATATATATCACCTCTTAAACTAATTTACTAACACCTAAAGATATAGGTATTCAATAGTCAATAGTCAATACTCAATACTAATTCTAATACTAACCAATCATCTAAACATTAATTGTTAATAGTATATATTTTAATAGATTTGAAATTTAAGTAGTAGTAGCGTTGTGATGATGACAATAATTACGCATTAATATAAATTTTTATAATATATATATATATGCTCCGATCAAAATGTGGAGTGTGATGGGACAATGATTACACATTATTAATCAATTCGTCTATCTCCTATATATCAAAATCTTGGGCTTGGGTTTTAGCTAGGATCTATAGTTTTCTTTATCATCAACTATATATCCCTACCCACCCTTCATAAGGGGTCCTCTAATAATATAATATGTTAGACCTACTAAGAGGCATGCATGCATTTTATCATATGTAAGCTTGTATTATTCTCTTGTATTTTAAGGACAATGCTATTTTGGAAACCCTAAAATAATAATTACAAGAAGTTTTTAATTAGTTATTAATTTCAGCTATTAAATTTGTTGATATAGAAAATTGGATTGTTGCATTTGTACTCTCTTCCATTACAAAGTGCACTAGTTATTTTCAGTCCAAAAAAAAGTGCACTAGTTATTTTGCAATTGTTATATTATAAGGGACTTGTCAACAAGCATTGTCAGAAATTTAAAGGATATATGACATTATTAATTAGGTTAGACTTAGGCACAATGCCTAGATATATAGAATCAAAGAATTATTGGAGGGTAATAATCCTACTTTCTGACTTAAGAAACTAGTTAAAATTTGTGTATAAGTTTTTCCTATTTATACTAATTTTGTCTAATATATTTTAATTATTTAGTTGGTGCACATTGTTTAATTTCTAACTAATTATTCCTTGGCTCTATGGTTATATATTTACAAAAGACTTTTTAAAGTATTAGTTTTAGGTTATTTTAAAAGAATTATATTGACTATTGATGTATAATTTAATTTTGTAATATGGAATTATAATTTGAATAAAAGTGAAAATGTACATATATGCATTGAATCCGATCATGAAAATGTAATATATAAAGAGAAATATTAGGTGATTTTTATTATTTTCATGCTATATTTAAACTAATATTTTATACTTTTCGTACTAATTAATTAAAAATGTTCATCTCGTAATATTCTCGTTAGTTACATGTATTTTCATATAAAAATATATTCTTATAATCAATTGCTGTTATATTATTTTTTTTACAATATTTTTTAATTTAATAAGTTAAAGATTAATTCGTTTAAGGCTAATTTATCGAGAATTAGAATTTTATTTAAAAATTTATCATTTGTCAATTGGTTATTATATACATAAAATAAAATTTAAATTCTTAACATTTATTTTAATAAAAAAGTGAACTAACTGTTCGATTAACCTAAATTAGTTACTCTTGTACTGATATATATGATTTTGAAGTGGAATTCCAATAAACTCCCATCATCATATGTCAGATCTTGGTTCTCTAATTAAGGATGTATTTATTTTTTAGAATAAAATAAAATAAGACGTTGAGAATAAAATATAAAATTCCGTTCCTATAAACAAAAGGATCTAATAAACGGAGTAATATTAATAGCATATATATATATATATATATATATACGCATAATGAGATGGTTTGTTGGGAAAGGAATTTATAGGGTCTATATATCGTGAGTCAAGAACTGAGTGGAAAAACATTATTGCTTCAATTAATTTACATAAGAATCCAACTATATAACCCCCCTAAGGCCCTAATTTCTGATTATGAATTAAAAGAGATTATTATTTTGGTGGCTTGAATTTGACATACAATTCAATAATGCTTCATTTTGGTGTTAATATGAATGCATTATCCAACTTTGATGTGCAAATCACAATAATAATCTAAGGTCCAAATTGAAAGAAGTATTGTAGATATTTTAACTCTATATGGCTTTTGTTATTGGCCTCATTATATGGTATCAAATTGTTCAAGTATCAATTTCAAACAATACTATATATAAATTAATTTGTAACACTGACCCGTGACATATATACATATAGGTTTAGTGGGGAGGTGTCCACATTGGAGACACAGTAATTAACTCAGCTACAAACCAACCTAGTATTACTAAAGTTAACCCAATTACGATTAAATAAGTTATTAATAGGTATAAGTATTGTTTTGATTTGATTTTTAAAATTTATAGTCAAAATTAAATTTATTTTCAACTTTATTTTGGATTTAAAATTATTTTTAACGTTTTATTTAATATTAAAATCATTACTTTTAATAAAATTTTTAATTTTATTATTAAATTATCTTTAATAAAAAATTATAAAATAAAAACAAAGAACATGAGAGGAAGAAGAGAAGAGGAAAAAGAAAAAGAGAAGATAAGGAGAAAGAAGAAGAGGGGGAAGGAGAGACGGTACTAGTAAAGTTTAGAGCCGTCGTCGTCGTCGGGAATCAGAGCCAGAGGGAGAGAGAACTCGCGAGGGAGAGAGGAGGTGTGAACCAGGGAGAGAGCTCGCTGTCGTGTCCCGCCATTGCCGCCATTGCTACTGACCTCACCACCATTTTGCGGTCTCGCGCTGCATCTCGCGGATTCTACTTTTGTTTTTGCTTCTGTTTTGGCTTCTGCTTTTGCGTCTTCTTCTGCTTCGACTTCTACTTTTGATTCGTCTTCTGCTTCTGATTCTGCTTCTGCGTCTGCTTATGCTTTTATTTCTGATTTTAATTTGTTATTTTTTTATTTTATTGTTGTTATGTGTTTATTTTGTTGTTGAACTTGATGTCGTTGTTATTGTTGTTTCTGAAATTGAATAATGTGTCGTTGCTGGTGTTGAAGATTGTGTTCTTGAATTTGATTATTGGTATTTAGTGGGAGTAAGAGAGGTGGTGTTGGTGGTAAAGAGGGTGGTGGTGGAGGGCATTTTTGTCAGTAAAAGATCAAAAAGACGTTTAATACCAAATCCAAACGAAACATTGTGGACGATTTTAAATTTAAAATAACGTTGGGACGAATTTAATTTTAACTCTAAACCTTAGGAATTAAAATAGTACTTATCCCTTATTAATATTTCTAGACAAATCTTTGTCAATAATATCTTCAACCGTTGGTGAAAATATTTGTCAAAAAATTTAAATTAATAAGAAAAGATACATTAATAATTATATTTTTAATACACATTTTTCAAACAAATATTCCTTTTAAATTTACTATTATAAAATCAATTATCTTAAAAATTAAAATTGTTTAAAAAATATATATATCAATAATTATATATGTAATATCATCAAACATACAAATATACTATAACTAAGATATACAAATTTGTTTGAAAGAAAGAGATAGAAATATAAATGATACATTTTTTGTTCTAAACATAAAATTATCTAACTTTATATGCACATAACAATAGAGACAAATTTTTTTTCCATCTTTATCTTAAAATAAATAAGTATTTACATACTTTGTAATAAGATATTTATGAAACATACACATTTTATAACTTAATCTATATTATCATTTGCATGGCATAACAAGTAAATTAAGTTCCAAATTAAATGAAAGACATGTAAAACAACGGATAGATTACTAATATATAAATAGTGTGTCTTGTGTCAAATTGGATATTTATTATATTAATTATTAATAATTGTAATTTAACAGCATATATACACTTGTGTTAGCATCTATAACTTTTAAGTACAAGCCATAATGTGCCATTTCTATCACATGGTATGTTACATTGTTACTTTTGCAGCTCCCACTTAATGCCCTTAATGACCCTACAAGAAAATAAATAAATAAATAAATAAATTTGCCAAAAGAAATTAAATCCCTCTCTGCATGAGATTTATTTTCTTTTCTCATTCTTCTTTCTCTCTTAGCTTGCACTGTTTTCTCCCACCAATCTATGGCATAATTGGCTCATATATGAGGTGGCCCCAATTTCAATGGAATCAAGAAAAACAATACCATAAAAATAATTGTTATGGTACTATTAGTCTATTACCACCATCCGACAAGCCCTCACAATTTTTTTACATTGATTAAAAAGAGATGATAATGGGTCCTCTTAGCATTATTAGACAACAGACATTAGACAGAGACTAATACATTAATTTAACATAATTATAATTGGTATAAAGGAGAGGGAAAAAAAATAAAAAAATATAAATATATAATAGCACCAATCAGCAAGATTTTTAGTACTCAATTGGATTGGATTACACATTTACACTACTTTGGGAAAGTGACCCAACCAATAATCATTCGCACTTGAAACCTAATTAACCATAGTACCATACCTTCATTTTGAAAGCAATGGATGAGGTTCTTATAAGTTCTCATTTCAAGATTATGCTATTCCATTTTTTTTTATTTTTACTTAAAATTAAATATGAATGAAGCATGAGGTGTTAAAATAGTTTGCTGTTATATACAATGCAAGGTCGTTTATGTTGATATAATACCTATGAAAAATTAAAATTTTCATTTGATATAAAAGATTAATTCAATTTATTAACAATGTCCAAATTTGGTGTATTAGGTTTGTTATTTCCTTTTCCGGGTTGTCAAGTATAAACATTTTTTCTATTAAAACATTAATTTAATAAATGTCTATTTTTATTGACAAAATTAATTAATATTATAAATAATGAGGTTATAATTAAGGAAGTGATTTTTAAATAAAACATAATCCAATAATTGATTAAACTTAGATGATGAATAATATATGAAACCAAGCTAACGTTTTTAAGTATATCATGAAAATATTAATCAATTTTTCATAAATTATTATCCGATTAAGTTATTTTTTAAGCACTGTTCGAAAAGCTTTAAAAATTATTTTTTTTGAATTTTTGACTTACAGAAAATAGTAGTATTAATATCTAATGTAATTTTTAAAATTAAAATTAAAAAATGATTTTTTTTATAATAAAAACTTTTTATTATATTTTTTTAATAAATACTTTTAGAATTAGAAAATTAAATATAAAATAACTTATCTATAAATTACTTTTAATATCAGTATTTATTGTTTAAACTACTTTTTTTAAAAAAGAACTAAATTATTTATTTTCAATAATACGTTTAATTTGTCCACTTGAAAAAATTAATTCAAGTTGCTTCAATCTCAAACGAAATATACTCTTTAGCATGAGAAATAAATAAAAGGGAAGGAAAATCAAAATGACATGATAATAATGAAAGTTTTTGTCGCTTTAGTTAAGACTTAACTCTCAGAGAACAAATTTAGTGCAGCCATCAAATCTTGGTTTTTTACCTTACCTAATAATGCTTATCTTGTGTGTGATCATTGCAAAGCTTTATTGTACTCTTTTTCTTTCTTGATTCTTGTATTCCTCTATTATCTTTATAATAATTACTGTTGTACACTCGAATAATTTCTACAACTTGCCACCAAAACCCATTATTATTGTACTCAATTTCATAGCAAAAAATTGTATATACATGTAAATCTAATCCCATTGGACCACTTCAATCAACAACCCTAATAACATGCTAAGATTCTTAGGTTTCATGGCTTCATAATAGTTTCTAGCTACTCTTATTGCAATATCATGCTTGTCGTTTTATGTTTAGTGTACATTACTCTAAACCCTAATATCTTTTCTCTTTTTCTTTTTTCTTTTAAATGTTCATGCAACACGTGCATACAGTTCCTACTCTTTGTTTTTTCAAATAAATTATGAATTTAATTTTAATGTATTGACAATATAAAATAATTTTATA
The DNA here is from genome assembly GCF_000817695.3 of Arachis duranensis. Lineage (NCBI taxonomy): Eukaryota > Viridiplantae > Streptophyta > Magnoliopsida > Fabales > Fabaceae > Arachis > Arachis duranensis. The sequence goes on from NC_029776.3 coordinate 80,565,821, forward strand.
CGTGCATCAAATTACGTAATACAATATCAATAAATTAATTATTTTTTATATTGATCGCGTGAATAATTATAAAAAAAACTGATATAATTAAACGATCGTATAAAATATTTTATACTATTAATGCATCAAAATTAAACTCATAAATTATTAGCAAATTCTTTTGCAATTGTACTGCAAATGATTAAATCTATTCCAAGTTGCCAAAAAGTGGAGGATAAATGCGATGAATGTAGAACAAGTAGTAGAGTATTTTTATACGTATTTAAAAGTAGTATCTCTGTTATTTATTAACCGAAAGAAAAATTATAATTAAATTAAAGAGATAATTTCTCACTCGTTTAAGGGGTTGGACTTTGCATTAAACTCGTGTTTAAATGTGTGAGAAAATTAAGTTGATTCCTTAATGTGCTGTCTAATGTAAGTTTGGGCATATAATAAATAATCAAATTAATTATACAAGACTATATGCTAAGTGTCTCTCTTTTGGGGAGAAAAAGGAAAAGTAAGTAAATGTGGTTTCAATCAGCTGAAGACTTACAAATGACTTGTTTAGTCAACAAAATATGGAAAATCTAATTCAAGGCATTCATAGTCAACACAATTTAATTCTAGTAATTACATTAGTTGGGAAAATCCTCTTAATCAAAGATATATGGTATGAGAAATAAGATAAAGTGGAATAAAAAGAACTCCAAAATCAGATTAAAAATACTTGATTACTAATTTATTGGTTCAATTGTAAATAATATTATACTTGTCACTCATATTTTATATAAATATAATGTGAAGCAATACCAATATCCCCTATAAAGAGGTCTAAAAATTAAAAGATGATATGTAATATCAAATTTTCACCAACCCCAGTTACCCTCTAAAATAAACCAAATCTTCACATATTTTGGATGCTCTATATTTATTGGGTTTAATTTATTACTTGATCATACATATACTTTATGAAAACAAAGAGTTGGAAGACTCTAAGAATAAGTATAATTACTAATTGGTCATCCTTTCATTCCTTTGGTAGATTCGAAATTTCTTCGTTATTCTTTTACATTTTAGATATCAAAATGAAAGTTTTTCTGTTAATCTTTTTTCATAAATAAAAGCCTTTTTTGTTTCAAACTTTAAATGAAACCCTTTCTTTGCCACAAAATATGCAACTGGACTACAACAATAGCATTCAATTAAGTAGGCTCAGGTCATTACAGTATTTAACATAATGGGCTGGACTAGCCCATTGAACACTGGCCCAATCATATGCCAAAAACTTTAAACAAGAAGACCAAATATCTTGACCAAAAAAAAAAAGAAGACCAAATGTGACCGAGAAAAAAACCATAAGCGTGGCATTTTTTCAAACAGTTGGAATGCATAAGAAAATGCTCCTAATTAACAATTTAAATAAAAAAGAAAAAGCAACCGACGAGTGACTTCTTGGTGGGGAGGTTTTAGAAAATGATTCGGTTCTGTTCAACGTTGACGAGGCCTTCTTCACATTATGATCATTGTGTTAGGCTTCGCTCTTTGATTGAATCATGCAAATCAATGCAGCAAATTAAGCAGACTCATGCACAGTTACTAACCACTGGCCTAATCTCACACTTTGTTTCAGCTAATAAGTTTCTAAAGCTTCTTGCTTTTGCTTCCCTTTCATATGCCCACAAACTGTTTGATCAAATTCCTCAACCAGACTTGTTCATCTACAACACTATGATCAAGGCCCATTCTTTGTCCTCCGATTCCTGTCGTGATTCCCTCGTGGTTTTCCGGTATTTGATTCGGGATTCGGGTCTTTTTCCTAATAGATATAGCTTTGTGTTTGCTTTTGGTGCTTGTGGGAATGGGTTGGGTGTGCAGGAGGGGGAGCAGGTTCAAGTTCATGCTGTGAAAACTGGCCTGGAGAATAATGTGTTTGTTGCAAATGCTTTGATTAGTATGTATGGGAAGTGGAAACTTGTGGAGGAGAGCCGAAAGGTCTTCGAATGGGCCGCGGAGTATAGAGATTTGTATTCATGGAACAACATGATTGTTGCTTATGTTGGAGCAGGTAACATGAACAAAGCTAAGGAATTGTTTGATGGAATGCAAGAGCGTAATGTCGTGTCATGGAGTACGATAATTGCCGGCTATGTGCAGGTATTGCTCGTTTGGAACATCAACAAATTAATCGTACTAATTACTAACATTCTACATTAATGGACATCTTGTTTATTTATAGACATTGCAGAAGTTTGTATTGGAAACTATATCATTTTTTTTTCCAATACATATCTTGATTGATGTGCTATGTCTAAGTTACTTACTTCATACTTTACTATAGGTTGGCTGTTTTATGGAAGCTTTGGATTTCTTCCACATGATGCTACAAGTAGGTACAAAGCCAAATGAATATACACTTGTAAGTGTTCTTACAGCATGTTCAAATCTAGTAGCATTGGATCAAGGAAAGTGGATCCATGTTTACAGTGGCAGAAGTGAAATCAAGATGAATGAGAAGCTTCTTGCTAGCATCATTGACATGTATGCAAAGTGTGGTGACATTGAATCTGCATCAAGAGTTTTCAATGAACACAATTTGAAGCGAAAGGTTTGGCCTTGGAATGCCATGATTGGTGGGTTTGCAATGCATGGAAAACCCAACGAGGCTATAGGTGTTTTCGAACAAATGAAGGTTGAAAATGTTTCTCCCAATAAAGTCACGTTCATTGCGTTACTAAATGCTTGTAGCCATGGCCACATGGTCAAGGAGGGGAAGTCCTACTTCAGATTGATGGTTAGTGACTATGGAATTAACCCGGAAATAGAGCATTATGGATGCATGGTAGATCTACTCAGTCGTGCCGGTCTCCTAAAGGAGGCCGAAGAAATGATATCAGGTATGCCTATGGCTCCAGATGTAGCAATTTGGGGAGCACTACTAAATGCTTGTAGAATCTATAAAGATATGCAGAGGGGTTATAGAATAGGGAAAATTATTAAAGAAATGGATCCTGACCATATAGGGTGTCATGTTCTATTGGGTAATATATATTCCACGTCCAGAAGATGGAATGAAGCAAGGATGCTAAGAGAGAAGAATGAAAACAGTGACAGAAAAAAGGTTCCCGGTTGTAGTTCAATTGAATTGAATGGAACATTCCATCAATTCCTTGTTGGGGATCGATCCCATCCTCAAAGTAAAGAGCTTTACTCATTTTTGGATGAGATGACAACCAAGTTAAAGATTGCTGGGTATGTTCCAGAATTTGGGGAGCTTCTGCTCGATATTGATGACGAGGAAGACAAAGAGACTGCCCTGTCAATACACAGTGAGAAATTGGCTATTGCTTTTGGGTTGATGAACACAGCACCTGGAACCCCGATTCGCATTGTGAAGAATTTGAGAGTTTGTGTGGACTGTCATAAAGCAACAAAATTCATCTCCAAGGTTTATGAGCGAGTAATTATAGTTAGAGACAGGACGAGATATCACCATTTTAAAAATGGAGTTTGCTCTTGCAAAGAATATTGGTAAAGATTAAAGAATGTGCTAAACTTGTCAAATAAGTCTCAAGATGCAAGTATCCCTCTATCACAAAGATGACAAAGTCTTTGACATGTTGAGTTGGCAAGACAAAGGTATGCATTTGATGACATGTTGGTAGCTTGGGTAGGGTGAAAGATGATGTTGTGCATATCATTACGCACAAATGAGAATAAAAAGATCAAGCATGGAGAAGTTGAACTGTTCACTTTTCATTATATACATCATTCAGCAGTTCTGCACTGGAGCACGCAGGCGGAGTGATGGCATTAAAATATTGGAACATCTCAAAGAGACAGAGACTGAAGAGAATGTGGAAACTCAATTAGATCATGGAAGCTGAAAAATGAACAATCGAGTTTCTCAGACAATGTTATGATTCTTTCATTCTACCGTAACATGAAGCGGCACGTATTATCCATTTGTGCCTTTATTCGTTTCATACTTTACCAATAAGCAAGAAATGACCAACAAATTATGTAACGCAATTCTATTTGATTATCTGGCAAATGGGTTTAGGACTTTTGGGTACCTGAAATCTCCCTCCAACTTCAGAACAAAAATAACTAACGCGTTCAAGAGGTACCAATATTTGTCATATATTTACTCCTTAAGTTGGTCCACATGCTATACGTACATAAACGGTATAAGAGGAAACAAAAATGACTTAACTAAAGCTCCTATAAAGCAGGTTACATAATATTTTTTGAATTGTTTCAACAATTGGAATGAAATGCAGAAGCATATTACAAAACCATATGCATGTGTATATGAATATGTATATATGTATGGGTATAAAGGTAACAAGCAAAATCAGTCGAGATTTACTTGAGCACTGGAAGCTTCCATGAGTCCATTGCGTATCTGATCACCAATATCCCTAACATGGCCAGGGCCATGGGGTATGAAAACTGTGGTGTTCTTAGAGGAGTTGCCAAGGTCTTTGATGGTGTCAAAGTACTGAGTGATCATAATAAGATCCATGACCTCCTTGGGAGAGGCACCTTCCACCTTGTGGGAGAAATTCAAAATGTTCTCTCTCAAGCCATCTGTGATAGCTTGCCTCTGCCTGGCCACACCAACACCTCCCAAGTACTTGGATTCGGCCTCTGCCTCGGCTTTCTTAACCTGAAGCACCTTCTCAGCTTCTCCCTTGTACACACTAGCTAGTTGCATCCTTTGAGCTGCAAACAAGCAATATAAACACTCATTATACAATAAACAAGCGACAGTAGCAGCACTAACCTATTTGAATCTTAAATGAGCAGCTAACCGCATAGACAGCATAGTTTACCTGCATTGATCTCATTCATGGCCTTACGCACAGAAGGATCAGGTATAATATCAACCATGAGTATGTGCTCTATGCTATATCCATAGTCTCCCATCACCTGACAGACATGATACATGATAAGGCGCAATGCAGGGTCATAAGGTGAGTGAAACATTTTTGCTATTTATAATTATCTAACTCATAGTTACATGGATATTGAACACAATATGTTTCAGTAAGGGAACTAATACGCAGTATGCGGTACGTCATATATAAAGTATTTTGGATTAAAGATCCTCTAAAGTGAAACAGTTGATAAATTGATAAAGTGAGGAGTTAATCACTCTTAAATTAAAATAGTAGGACACACATTTCATAAAAGTTACAAAATCAATGGTGATTAATCCTTTACTTTACCATTTTACTAACTTTCTCACTTGAGAGATCGAAATTCAAGTATTTAATGTGGAAAATACACACTATGGTGAATTCATGTAACTATGATCTAACTACCTAAGTCCTAACTAACTGAATGAAATGAATACCAGAAGATGACCTTAGCAAGCTCTTCGAGAACAGCTTTGGCAACATGATCCTTCTGCTCAAAGAGTTCATCCAAGTTCATTCGGGGAACAATAGCGCGAGTGACATCAAAGACATAAGCCTGGATCTGTTCTTGAGGGTTCTGAAGCTCGTAAAAAGCATCATCAGCGTTCTCCTTCACAACACGGTACTGAATCGAGCACAGCAGCTGCACAAACACGTTGTCCTGCAGAACCGACACAAAATTGAAACCCTAAGAATGGATATATATATATATATATATATATATTGAAAGCGGTTAGAGAGAAAGAGTTGACCTTGGTCTTGGTCTCGACGCGGACGTCAAGGGAGCAGATCCTGGTGGAGAGGAGGCCGGCGAGGCACTCACCGGCGAGAGGGTTGAAGAAGTGGAAGCCAGGTTGGGCGAGGCGGCTGAAGCGGCCCCACTTCTCGACCACGCCGACGTTGGACTGCTGGATGCATCCGCAGAAGAAGCAGAAGGTGTTCCCCATTTTGCTATTCTTCTCTATTCTCTAATCTCTATCCCTCTCTCTTAGTGTTATACTGTTATCTCACTTCCCTCTCTTGTTGCTTTTGCGCTTTTTTTTTTTTTTTTAAGGTCGGTTTTGCTCTCAAATTTTAAAGGTAAACGTAATTTTCTCCAAAGTACACATTCAAATAAGGAATTCAGCCTTTGCGTGTTGCGGCTACGGAGTGGGAACGCGGCGGGTAAAAACGGGTTTTTGTTCTATCCGATTCCGTTCTGTCGTATTGCATTAAATTCGTCTTGTTTTTATCCGCAAAAAATAAAATGTTGAATCTTAATTCGTTTATGTGAGTATCTGTCTTATATTTATAATTATTAAAATCTAATAAATAAAATTAAATTTCAGAATTTATATAGCTGTCATCACATACATAACATAAATTAAAGTAAAAATTTAAATATAATACAATATTATTAATCATTTATTAATTATTTTACATATATATATTAGGGCGAGTAGAGAGCGGGTATTACTTAAACCCTACTCTGCCCCGCCCCTCCCAAGAATTCGTCCCACTAAAAATTTGCCCAAGTGCGAGACGGGTAATTATCCGCCCCAAGCGGATAGGAATGGATTGGGTACTCGCGGATTCGGGTGGTATTATCATCCCTAGTTGCGGTCGTCAGTAAAATTCTCTTTCTCTAATTGAAAAGAAAAACATAGAAAACACAGTAAAATATGTAAAAAGAATTGTGATGAATAAGATTTTTTCTTTACATAGAAACATAAAATAATTATTTAGTCAATTTTTTCTAAACTCATCGTTATTTTATATTCCATAATTGTTATACATCTAAGTTTTTTTTATTTAAATTTATCTAAATAGCTCTAACACCAACAAAAATCACTCTCGTGAAAAGAGCCTCATTACACGTGCTTTTTCTTCTTCTCCTTCCTCGCACTTCTTCTTCTTCTCTCATGCACTTCTTCTTCTTCTTTTTCTTTCAAATATACGCATACATCCTCTTTTTCCTCTTTCAAATTCACGCATACCTCCTCCCCCTTCTCCTCATTTTTTGTGCACACAGATTCTTCTTCTCCTCCTCCTTTTTCGTTATCATCATCACCAACAACACCAACATTTTGCTAATGACTTATTTTTTCAATCGAATTGAATGGAATACAATTGCTAAATTGAATTGAATTGAATGGACGCAGGTATTCTAAATCGAATTGAATTGATAATCTCTAAATTGTAGGCACAATACTATACAATTGTTTCACCTTAATAACGTATTCGGTTCATTATGCAGAAACTTGTTTTGAATTTGATTTTATTTTATATAATGGATAATGTTCCGTTCATTTAGTACTATACAATTGTTCACCTTAATAACATGTTCGGTTCCTAATGAATTAAATTGAATTGAATTGAATGGACGCATGTATTTTGAATTGAATTGAATTGATAATCTCTAAATTGTAGACACAGATGTTTTGAATTTGATTTTATATAATGGATAATGTTCCGTTCATTTAGTACTATACAATTGTTTCACCTTAATAACGTGTTCGAAAGTTGTTTTGAATTTGATTTTAATAATGGATAATGTTCCGTTCATTTAGTACTATACAATTATTTCACCTTAATAATATGTTCGATTTCTTAAGAATTGAATTGAATTGTTTTGAATTGAATTGAATTAATAATTTCTAAAAAAAAGAAAAAGAAAAAAAGAAAAAAAACTTGCGTGTACAAATTTAGAAGGAGGAGGAGGCATGATTTAAAAAGTTATTACAATAACTTGGATAAACTTAAATAAAGATTTTGCTTAGATATAAAATTTTATTCATTATATTAGTGCACGACCATATTAACCTGGCGCATTCGGTTGACAATTTGTATATATTTTTTAACTATTTTTATTTTATAAAAATATTATGTAATCAATTAAACACAACTTAATATTTAATAATTATTTATATTAAAATTTATTAATGATTATAATATTTTATTTTATATTATTTTAGCAATTATTATTATGATTTTTTTATATTTCAGTGAATCAATCATTAATAAATCAATAATTTTAATTTGATACCTAATTATATTTTAATATCAAACATTATTATATTATATATTATTTTATAATTGATTACATATTGTGACGTATTTTAATGTTAATTTATATAGCTTTCTCTGTGTAAAGTGCTGATAATTCTCCTTCTTAATGCTATCGGCTTCCTCTGAACTCGGAACTTAGCGATTGGCAGCTACTTTTTATTCTATTGAAGAATGTAGAACTAGGAAAAAAATAAGAACAGGGATGGATCCACGTCGAGCCATCCTTCTCAGTCTCGCAGTATCAATTGAATTGGCAGACACAAAGACGAAGACAGAGACGCTCGGTACTGTGTCAATTGGGTCTGAGGATTTTTCTATCCATTTGGTATCAATATTAATATTATTATTATTATTATTATTATTATTATTATTATTATTATTATTATTATTAATGAGTGAAGCTATTTTTTTGTGTGGTCGATAAATTAATGAGTTGATATGGTGAAAATTTAAAATCATGTGACACTAAATTTATTGGTATCGAAAAAAAAAGTAATGAAAAGAATGTAACAGTTGAATCAATGTGTGTGCTTGTTTAACATTACGACCGCCCAATAATTAAACATTTTCGGAATTACTTTACGCTAATTTGAGTTCGAACCCAAACATTGAGGCCTAATATTTTCACATGGACCTACTCCACGTCATCTTTTAGCCATGACCCTTGCGGCGCTTTTTCAAGAACTACACTATTTTTTTAGTTAGTCAATTATGACATACAAAAAAAATAAATAGGTCTTTAATTTTTTGTTTTACAGACATTTTTGTTTCTAACCATTAAAAAATATTTTTAAGTCTCTCACTTTTTTAAAAGTTGAACGGATTAGTTTTTCTGTGCAAATATCTCCGTCAAACTCAACGGAAAAATCTGACGTGACTCCGTTCTACTTACCTGGCATTATATTAGACTGCCCATGTGGTACATTAGTGAAAGGTCGATTTTGGAAAATGGACAAAAAAGTCTCTCTGTTTTAAAATAGCATATATTAATTAAGCAAGCTCTTGAGAATACTCCTCCTTCCACCATTTTCTCACATGCCTTCTTTTCTGCTTCTTCAAAACATCACCGTCCTCATCCATAGATTCCCACCATTCCAGTTTCCTCCTCCTCCTACTACTGCTATTACTCTTGTGCTTCTTCTTGTTGTTGTTCTCATCCTTTGCATTGGTAGAAGAAGTAGAAACAGAAGCAGTCAACTCAACTTTGGGTCTATGCATTCTAACGTCATTCCCAATCCAATCCATCACATAATCCTTCAACACAGCACCCGATGAACCTCTGTTCTCTTCATTTACCAAATTGCCCCCCACACCCTTCCTATTTTTCTTCACAACTGCATCAGGCGATGGAATTGGTCCTTCCGGAGATTGCTCCTCAAAAACAGAGACACAGTCACTCTCGTAGCTTAAAGTCTCAGCTTCCAACCTGTTCTCCGTCTTGAACCTCGCAAGTCCAAAGTCTCCTATCTTGGCCGCAAAGGACCGGTCCAAGAGAACATTACTGGGCTTGATATCGCCGTGAATCACCGGTGGGTCACAGGAGTGAAGAAACTGTAACCCTCTCGCGACGTCCAGTGCGACGGAGAATCTCGTCTGCCATCGCATGAGCTCAGGAGATTTTCGGCAGAGGAGTGCGTTGTGGAGGTTGTCGTTGTGCATTCTTGTAACCTGATTTTCCAATCAATGGCGCATACAACTTTTCAAAGTCCATCCATTTGCTGAAAAATCTGTCAATCCACAAGTACCATCCACCTCTCAAAACTCTATCCACATCAAATAGCAAGAACTCCATCATCGTCACCGAAATCCACTAGTTCACGGCACACCCGCACCGCACAAGGTTCACCACTCCGTCGAACACCGGTAGGTTGTGAACTTGGACGAATCGGAGGAAGGGTTGAAGCCTAGGTTAGAGTTTTGGCGGTGGAAGCAATCGAAGGATTTACAAGGATAATGGTCCCAAATGACAGAGAAATCGGGGAGTGAAGAAGGGAAAGGGCTTGAGGGAGAGGGGATGAGGGTTTGTGCGGCGCGGTTTGAGAGAAGCAACGGCGGCGGGAGAGGGGATGATTTTGGCGATTGGAGAGTTGAAGAGAGGTGATAGAGTGAGAGGATGTTGGTGGCCACCATTTCCATCAGAAGAACAAGGTTCAGTGTCATTGAAGAAGGTCTCAAATGAATTTTAGGATTAAGGTAGCACACAAAACGACGCCGTTTTGAGCGACAGAAACTTATGTGTCCATTTTTCAGAAGTTCTATCCCACTAATGTGCCACGTGGGAAGCTGTGATGCCAGATAAGCAGAGGAGGGAGCCACGTCAGCCTTTTCCGTTGGGTCTGATGGTGGCTTATGGAGGAGGGACTCATCCATCCAAAATTTGTGAAGGTCGGAGATTTAAAAGTATTTTTAAATGCTCAGGGACGAAAATGTCTGCGGAGCAAAAGGCTAAGGACCTATTTGTCATTTTCTCTTATGACATTATACTTTAAAATTTTGGAGTTTTTATAGTTATTCACTTTTTTACTTAGGTTGTATTTAGTTGGTGTCTTTTAGACAGAAAAACATAAACATAAATATACAAATAGATATAAACACAAATATACACCCATTTTGTTATGAAATTTAGTGATGATACACAAGATACAATTATCTAAATTAAATATCTATTTTACCCTAAATATAGTTATCATTGGGTATGTCTAAAATCAGCCCAACTATTTTGTGCGCATTAGATGCGCTACTTTTTATAAACCGTTAGATTTTATTAAATGAAAATAAAAGTATATTATAAAAGAGGAGTACTGATAAATTTTATAAATATAGAATATATTAATATATACATACATAAATACATTTTAATACATAATATTTTAAAAATAATAAATATAATCTTTTACTTTAAAATAAATATAAAACATATAAATACATACAAAAATATTTTTTATTTATTAAAATTAATCATTATGCAAT
>NC_029776.3:80577209-80581694 GCF_000817695.3 Arachis duranensis
CTTGTCATTTTTAACATATTTTGTATTAAAATGTGTTTATGTATGTATATACTAATATATTTTATATTTATAAAGTCTGTCAGTACTCCTTTTTTTTAACATTTTTTTATTTTTATTTAATAAAATTTAATGGTTTATAAAAGATAACGCATCTAATACACACAAAATCGTTGGGCTGATTTTAGATATATTCACTATGGTAGTTTAATAAGTGATAATGATAGTTAAATTTTCATTATCGTTATCACTTATTTTAAATTGAAATAGTTATTTAAGGTAATTTTTTAACTTAATATAAATTAAAATAGTTAAATTTTCATTATCGTTATCACTTATTTCTAACATCAATGCTAATTTTTCAACTTCAATCCAAATCAATATCATCAAAAAAATTTAATTAATAGTTTAACAATTCAAATTAAAAATTGAAATAGAATGAAAAATTTCAATAATTAGATTTTAAAAATAAAAAATTGATCGACAATTAAAAGATAAACAAAAATAAAAATGAAAAGGATGTGATGAAGGTTGAGAAAAGTGACCGAAGCAAAGAAGAAGGTGATGAAAAACTGCAAATCTAGCAAAAAAAAAGAAAAGAAAACAGAAAGAACTGGAATAGATCTGAAAAATGGTGGTGGTGAAATAATGAGACCCGTGGCAACGACGATCTGCAATGACGAGAATAAGGCAACGCGGTGACATTCATGGCTGCCAAAGAAAAGGCAAAAGTAGAAGCAGCAGCAAAAGAAGAAAGTAGCTGCACTGTTGATGAAGAAAAAAATGGCTACAGTGGAAGATGAAAGTGTGTGAAAAAAAAGAAGAAGGAGGCTGAACCAGTGTGAAAGAAGAAGAGATAAAAAAGGTTAAATAAATGAGAATAAAATTAGAATTTTGAAAAAAATATTAAGGTTAAATTTGTCTAAAAATAAATTTTAAATTATGTCTCACCGTGTCTCATCATTTTAGAGAGATACAAAATATGTATATTTTGTGTATCTATGTGTGTAATCGTGTCTCTCTATTTTTATGTCTTATACAACAAATATTGGATGTGTGTAATCGTGTCCATGTCTTTGATAGACATAGACACTAAGACAACGTTTGGTTTGAAAGATATAGACACTGAGACATAGATATAATGGTACATGTTCATTATTTATTTGTTGAGACACAGATTTTTAGTAGATATGGATGGACATGCAAGTACAAAAATACACAAAATTTATGTACTGGACCAAGGGGTGAAACACAAATGTTTGGACATAGACACAATTTATTTTCATTCTTTTTTCAATTATGTCCCTTACATATCTTCTTTCTCCTTCTTCCATTTTTCACGCTTTACCTCTCTCTGTATCAGATCTTCTTTCTTTTCTCTCTCACGCTCAAACCGCCATCTTCACCTTTCTCCTCTATTTCTCCAACCAAACAACCGTTGCCTCTCTTTTTTTCCTCCTTCCTCTTTCTCTTTTTTTCTTTGTTCTTCGCTTCTATTCCATTACTGCCGCCGTCGTCTTTTGCCATGGTTGTCTCTAGATCTGTTTTTCACGTGATCTCCAAATTAACTGTTCTCTTTCTCTCTCTTTGCATCCGCCACTTCTGCTTCTCTCTTGCCATATTTCTCCTGCTCTTTCTTTTTGCCCACTCTTTTTTAGATTTATTTTAATTTTTTTTCTTAAAAAAATTGTTGAATTGATTATTAAATAGAGCTCTTGCTGTTATTGATGGTTGAATTTATTGTTGAAATTATTGAAATTTTTTGTTATTTATTTTTTTGGATTGATGAAAAGTCTGGTAATGATAGTGGTAGAGATAGATAATGAGAATATAAGATACTATAGACTTTTTAATAATTTATGTGTTTTATGTGTTTATGTTCCAAACATAAAATATGTATACATATATTTTTGTTTATGTCTTTTTTATTTATGTTTCAGTATCTATATCTTTTGGTATACACTAACCAAAAGTAGCCTAATAAACGAGTCCTAACAGACAACTAGTATCCAAACTAAATGTTTGTACTTAAATAATAATGTTACAATTCTAAGTTTTATTTATTAATCAAATCTAATTAAATTAGTCTAATATAATAAAATTAATTATGATTAATATTATTTTAAATTTTATTATTTAACTTGATTGGATGATCCAAAAAAAACTTTAATCAAATTTAATTTATAAAAAGATTTAAATATATAACTTTACTCTTAAACATATGAAATCGGTTATTATTATTAGTCTTTTGGATTTGACTTCTCTGGTGTAATTATAGACCGAATTTAAGAATAAGAAGTATTATTCAACACGATTTAGTAAAGGCCCAAGTGTCAGTATAATTTGAATTCTTTTATTTTGTTGGTCTTTTACCTGTATTTTTTATATAATTTTGCACTTGGGCAACCCTAATTTTGAGCTGGGCTAATGTGTTACGAAAAAACAAAGACAATGAGTTAAGCCCCATATCTCTAATAGGCCACTGGGTGTTTGGGTTTGAAAGGCTCATGGCCCACTTTCATTCATTAAATTCTGAAATTATTGTACAAATAAGAAAAAAAAAAACAAGAAAGAGGACTCGAGATTCTCTCTCATGTGACTTCTCTGTTAGCACTTAGCAGTGCCAACATCACATAAAACAAACTAAATTATCCAGATAAAAAAAAACTAAATTATCACATTTTGTTTTCAAATTTTAAGTACTTTGTAAAATTTCTTCGTTGTTTGATATCCTTAAAAGGAAAATAAAACATTCTTATTTTTTTAGGTTTGCAATAGAATATCTATTTAGTCAAAAGTCAAATGACTAATTCTTCACATATTCACACAAAAGTAAGTGATAAAATTTTTCAAATGTAGTTAACCAGTATTCCTTTAATCATATAGTTCTAAAAATGGGATCGAATCAGTTGGTTCGATTGAAAAACTGATAAATTAGATTATTAATTGGTCCAGTTTAAAAATCGTTTAGGTAAAAAATAAGGTTGTAAGAACTGAATCGGTCAATGAACCGATAAAGTAATTGGTTTACTGATTCAGTGGTTCGATTAAAATTTAACTAGAGTTCAACCGATTTAATTAAATATTAAATAAAATTATACAAATTTAATATATAATTTTACATATTTAAATTCATTAATTTTTAAGTAAAAAAATTTTAATATGAAAATAATTTTAAAGTTATACAACATGAGACTGAGGTAGGCTAAAAGAGATCAGTAAACCAATGCTTCTCCCTCTCCAAACTCAAGCCATGATCCAGTTTCAGACAACAACCCTAAGGTAGGCTATTATTCCTATCGTCCTGTTTCAGGCTTTGCTCAAGAATAAATATTGGATAGATTTGGAGGAAACCTTAACTTCACTTTGTGAAGATTAGGACTTTACTAGCTATTGCTGCATCAAAGAAGTGATCTTGCAGGCAACATTGTCAAGTCAAGGCTAATTATTCTCTTATACAATTCAATTATCCCTTTTTGGGTTGCCAATATACAATTCCATTGAATAACACATTGATGAAATCTCTTATTGTGCAACAAGCCTCTTATAACTAACCAAACTCTAACTTGGTTCAACAAATTCAATGCTTTTCAACAAAAACTCAGAATACAGACAACTCAATCTCCAAATCCAAAAACAGAAAAACCAAGTGAAACCATCCAAATTAAATTCAGAATCACATTAAGCAACAACCCAACTCAAAACACAATCCCTATTCAGAATCTAGTACAAAAAATCAAACTCAGAAGCCAGAATCTTAGAAATCGAAACTAAAGAAGCAGCGGCTTATTAGAGACACGGCGAGGGAGGAACGACGGTGACAGTGAACTTAGAAGAAGATCCGTTTGCGACGGCGAGGAACCGAGCAGAGATTCTACGGCAAGGCTTCGGGGCAGAGATTCACGGAGGAGAGGACGCGCTTGAAGATGATTGAGCAACCGTTCTCGTGACGTAGAGGAGAAGAGGATCGAGGAGGATGACGACGACAACACCCTCTGTCACTATGCATGACGACGATCACAGAAGCGAGCTTCACGACCAGGACAGAGACGGTGAGGAGGAGAACAATGGCGGCGGCTGGGGGTGACGGTGGCTGGTGGGGCTTCGCGACGAGCACAGAGACGATGAGGAAGAGAAGAGTGACGGCGGTTGGGGGCTGACGGTAGCGGCGGCTGGGGGCTCTGATAGGGTTAGTTGGTTAAATTAGGGATTATGGTGAATGTGAGAGTGAGAGAGAAGAGAGAGGGGTAGGGACGTGGGGTGTGTGGTTTTATTTTATTTTTTCTTTTCTTTTTTTTTTAAAGATACAAAACGACGTCGTTTAGGGTTATATTTTTAAACCAAAAATCCGTCAAAAAACCAGACAGTTTTACCGGTTTATCAGTTAACTGCCGGTTCGATCGATTTTTTCACTGATCTTACTCGGACCGGCTAGGTGACCGGTTCTCGGTTAATCCGATTAAACTGACCGGTCCGATTCGGTTTTCA
>NC_029776.3:80582372-80599043 GCF_000817695.3 Arachis duranensis
TACTAACAATCTCCGTGGGATCGACCCTTACTCGCGTAAGGTTTATTACTTGGACGACCCAGTGCACTTGCTGGTTAGTTGTGCGAAGTTGTTTAATGCTATGGTATTGAACACCAAGTTTTTGGGGTTCATGACCGGGGATTATGAGAGTTGTGAAAAGTATTGTTCACAATTTCGCGCACCAGACACGAAAAATCATAAGGAAGCTGAAAACATATATACATATCAGAGTTCTAAAACTTAGATAGCAAGCTCCAGACTCGACTTGCGAAGTTAAAGCCGACCAGAGTATATAATTATATATATATATATATACAACCCAAAATAAAACTCAAACCACAAAATAAATACCTGTATCTCCAAGTTAACCTCTAGAAGGGACAAAACACAAATATATACATGCGGAGATTCTATAAACATATATACGTAGCATAAAACAAAATATGACAGTCCAAAAGATATTTCTTCGCTTGTAAGGAGGGTCTCCATACGCTCAACGAGGTGCCTCTCGACCTGCATCTGAAAACAACAACATAGTATGGGGTGAGAACCAGAGGTTCTCAGCATGGTAAATGTGTCCGCATAGTTAATATAAAAGGTCTCGAGAGAGCCAGAGGCATTCCTAGAACTTCGACACTCAGATTTCAATTTAAGAATTCAATAAAACCAGAAATTAGGTAAGTTGTCTAAGGTATTCTAGTTCTGAATCTAACTTTAACCTAATAATTCACGTTCTGTCTCCTCCAATCCTCCGAATCACTGGTGGAACAACCCCCTCCACACCTCTGCCAAGAGGAGTTTCTCAGAAAATATACACATACAATTCAAGCAAGAAAAACACATATAGAGAAGCATTTACAGCAGGTAGAACAAGTAGCAGCTAAGTAGAATTAAACAGCTAAGCAAACTAAAACAAAGCAAACAAATGCATATGATGTATGCCTGTCCTATGGCTGATGAGTATCATCTGTCGGTTATACAGCCAACCCGACATGTCCTGGTAGTTAACCATTGGACAGTCCTTCTGTGCGCGCATCCCCAAGCTCAATAATATTCCATGGAGCACACTTCAAGCTCAATAATATAGTATTCCATGGAGTTAAACTCCAAACTCAAATATAATATTCAATATTCATATATATATACATGCCCATGGGAAAATCCGGAGAGTTAAAGTGCCCGATCACATCTTGCGATAGAGGGTCAACAAATAGTCTCAAATACGCAAGCCACATAATAATCTCTTTCCTTTTTTAAAATAACACTTCAAATCAAAACTCCGATTCTTATAGAAATTTTGGTAGTATCTCCTCTAAACTTCGAATTTCTGCCACTCTTCAAGGGTCCTAATTATCAAACCAAACACCTCTCAGTCATTCAAATCATTTTCAGTAACAAATTATTCCAAAATCAAACAAATACCAATATTAAATCTTTTTCCAAACCAACCAACTTCAACATCAAATTATTAACAGCAGCTAAACCCCACATTTTATTCCATATACACAATCCATCAATTATACGTTCAGTTCATTCCTAACTTAAGGTCTTCTAACCTAAGTTTTCACGTGACATTAAACATTAACTACGAGAAACCAAAACCATACCTTCGTACGGAATCAAAATATTCGAAGCTCTGGAGAAGCTTTCTGACTGAGCTATCGAAGAAAAAAATGTACAGAATCATTTATACCTCCAAAAACCCTAGTTGACCAAACTTAAGGGGTAGAGGAGTTACGTCACCGTCAATTTTCACCGATCAAAAATAGTGCCAACGTGTAGAGGAAGAAGATACGAATGCTTTTACTGAATTAGATTTTTTTATTAGAGTTACGGATTGTAAAAAATTGAAGCCGAAAATTTAGTAGGAGTTTACGTTCTCTGCTAGGTGTCAAGTTCTGGAGCTGCTAAATCAGCGGTTCAAGTTATAAATATCTTAAACGAATAATTATGAAACTGAATATATTAAAATACTAGTAATAATATATATATGGTTAAATATATATGAGTTACTAATATAAATGACATTAGTAACTTAAGGATGAAAGATATTTGATGAAGCATTAGCAAAACTAAGCTCAACAAAAATACCGATATTTATTTATATTAGCAGATATCGAACTCGATAATAATATTAATAACTAAACTCTATTTCTAAATTAAAATATCAATTACTCAAATTAAGATATACATATAAGTTTCATTTCTTATAAATGACTAGAATTATAATTTTAATTATGTAAAATATTTTATCATAAAATATATATATAATAATATGAATTTGATTGAATTCAAATAGTTATAAAATTAGTTCAATTACTGATAATAAAATAATTTCTAAACATAGAAAATTTTAATTTATGAAATAAATTATAACTTATTTATATTTATATTTTTAAAAAACTGAGGGTCGCTATATCTTGAACCTGAAATGATAGAGTGAGGATATTCAAATAGTAGATGCAGAATTTACCCACGTCCAGTATGGATTCAACTCTAGGGATTACCAGAGCAATGCAAAACCAAGAGACTATGTAGGAGAGTCAAAGAGGCAATGAGAAGGGTCCAAGAGGCTGATTTGTTTAACGTCAAAGTGAAGGAAGAGAGGCTACTAAAAGTTAAAGTACTGTTGGACATAACAAAACCCCTACGCAGAACTCTAAAAATTGTAGGAAGAAATCAAAAGGTTATTGAGATTCAGTCAAAGTACGAAAGGATTGGTAATTTCTGCCATTACTGTGGCTTTTACGGACATGAAAAACAACGTATGCAAACAGTACCTAAAGGACTCTACGACTGGAAAGGCAACAGAGGAGAAATGGGGGTAGTGGTTACGGGTATAGTGGGTTTGGAGAAAAATCGAAGAGCAGAAGGAGAATATACACCCCAACAGATTTTCAGCAAAAGAGGAAAGGAAGACAGCAAGTAAGAATCCAACCCCAGTCAACTTAATCCGGGTCTTTGCAAGTTTATCGGTGAATGAGAGCAATACATAAAAGTCAAAATAAGAGAAAAAAATTCAAAGCAATTAGAAAGAAACTTTGGTAGAAGAGGAGGTGGAGGAAGAAGTAGCTGAAAGTAAGAGAGTCTTGGAGGCAAGGAGAAAGGAAAAAAACTTCCAGCAGATCTCAGATAATACAAATAATTTGGGAAGCCTCCCTAATTCTGATTTTATGGAGAGGCTAAAAGGAAGAGATGTGAGGAAGAAGATAAAACTAAAAAAACTAGCAAAGAAGGGAGGAGAACTTAGTGTTATCATTGGAGTTAAGAGAGGGCTTGAAGAGATAGAAGAAGCAGATAGGAGAAAGAGACAGTGTCAGAAAGAAACTACATCAACTGAGATGGGCAAGGGTGCCAACCCTACAATGGGCATCCCAGGAGAGATGAAGATGCTGACGTAGAACTGTCGGAGTTTGGAAAAACTCCTGACAATTCACAATATCAAAGGGATTGTTAAATTTCATTCTCCCGAGGCATTGTTTCTATGCGAAACAAAAAATAATGCCTCAAAAGTAGAAGGTGTTCTAAGGAGGATTTGGTTTCAATCATGGTTCTTGGTGGACCCAACTTGGGTAGCAGGAGGTTTGGCATTGGTATGAAAAGAAAGAGTTACCATCCAATTAGTGGACCATAGGAGTTTTTTTTGTACACTTTGAGGTGGAGGACCAACAAACGAATCACTCGTGGAAGACAATAGGAGTTTATCTGTCCACAGATGATGCTGGGAGAAACGGGCAGTTTATGGAAATACTTTATAGAGTAGAAGGTGTTAGGATGAAGATGATATTGACAAGAGACTTTAATGCAATCCAAACTCATAATAAAAAGGAAGGTGGAAGAAACAAATAAGAATCATCCTTGAGGGATTTCAACTACTTCATTAATAAGGGGGGACTTATTGATTTGGGATTTGAAGGCGAGTTATTTACTTAGAAAAATAAACAATTTGGAAAAAATCTGATTAAAGAGAGGCTAGATAGGGTCCTTGCCACTATGAAATGAAAAGATGCTTGGCCGAATGCATATGTGGCTCATTTAGAAGATTAGGGATATGATTATAAACTATACTGCTAAACCTTGAGAGAAACAATAGGATATATAAAAAGAGGTTCCGATTTTAAGAGAGATAGTTTGACAAAGAAGAAGTGGTGTCTTTGATCAAAGAATCATAGAATGAGGAGATAGAAGGTTCACCTATGTTCAAACTTGCTGAAAAATTAAAAAAGTGCAGACATAACTTGGTGGAATGGCAAAAAAATACTCCAAAAAACTCTCAGATCGAATCCTGAGTTTTCAAGAAAGCTTCAAGGCCAAAACAGAAAAAGGAGATCATGCTGACTTGATTGCATTGAGAATTATGAATGCTGAAGTGGAAGAAGCTTTAGAATCAGAATAAAGATATTGAAGGGAGAAGTTAAGGGTGTAATGGCTGCACTTGTGAGATAGGAATAAAAAAATTTTTCATTCCAAGTTCAAAACAAGGAATAGAAAAAAATAAGATCTAGTTTTTACAGGATGATGAGGGTCATATAGTAGATAAAGTAGAAGGGATTGCAACTATTGCGCAATAATATTTCGAGAATCTATTTTCCTCAAACAATTTAAGAGACCCTGAAGAGGAGCTACAAGGGATCCCCAGAAAATCAATATAGCAACTAATAGAAATTTGACTCAACCAGTTATAGAAAAGGATATGAAAACGGCTGTCTTTTCAATAAACTCATTCTCAGTCCCAGAGGACGATGGTTTCACAGCAAATTTTTCCAATTCATTTGGGAGACAGTTAAAGGAGATGTGATACAGGCAGTCAGAAGCTTCTTTCAGGGAGGTAAACTGTTAAAGGCTTTTAATCATATGAGTTCATGCACTCTCTGAAAAATAAGAGATTTGGAGAGTGTAATTTAGCTCTGAAGCTTGACATGAGTAAAGTATACGACAGAGTGGAATAGTCTTTCATTTGGAATGTCATGAAAAAGATGGGTTTTTGTAAAAAATGGTTAGATTGGATTCAGGAATGTGTGATGATGGTTTTTTATTCTGTTACTGTGAATAGTCAACCTCATGACTATTTTAAGCCATGTAGAGGGTTGTGACAAGGCGACCCTCTCGGAGACAAGAAAGCTCTCTTCCAGTGTTGTAGCTTTTGATTTACCTTGTCTTTTATGTAATTAAATGTTGCTCTTTTAGATCTCTGAACAACCGAAGGCAAGCCAAGGTATTTGTTCTTATTATCGACATGAGAAACTTGCAATATCTCTGCTAACGGATCCATTGTAATATCTATAACACAGCAGTTTCATTGTACACTTTGAATTGTTTCAAGCTACCAGACACTCTAATCAAAGATATACAATGATCCATGCTCAATTTTTGGTGGAGTCATAAAAGGGAAGAAAGAATAATACAGTAGATTGGGTGGAAAATTACTTGCAGACCGCGGGCTCAAGAAGGACTAAATTTCAAAGATTTAAAGGCCTTCAACCTTGCAATATTAGCAAAGCAAGGGGTGAAGGCTTTTAAAGCGGCCAAAATACCTGATATCAAAGGTGTATAAAAGTAAGTACTATAAATACACTGGTTTTCTAAGAGCAGAAGCAGGGAACAACCCATCATGGGCCTAGAAAAGTGTATTAGACGGAAGGAAATTGTAACACCCTCACTATCAGAAGTCACGCTTCCGGCTGCGCTAATCTGATAGCAAGAAGTATTTCGACTACTTTACATACTAAATACTAAAATAGGAGCTTGTCACTCAACACTGTATCGCTGATTTCTTTGAAAACTGGAAATAAACACTTTATCTTAAGAAAAATACAAACAACCATAGAATCATGTACGAGACTCCTTACATAATAACTCATAATATAATATACATATAAACCATACAATTCCTATCCCTCTTACAAACTTGTGATAACAAAGATGAGGGAAGAAAATAATCTAGTTAATACAAACAACTTATAAACCAATCGCAGTATAACTCTTCTTAATGCTTCTTCATCCGGTTCCTGAAAAGGTAAAGCTATAGGGGGTGAGAACCTAACCACACGGTCTCACCACGGAGTTTCAAAGTTGTCATAAGAAGATATTTAATAAGAAAACTGTTTTCAAGCTCAGTGATTATCATTGCCTTATGAATCTTTTAAAAACCAATAGGTAATCATTCAAAACCTTTTCAAAGAAATAATATTTAATCTTTTAAAAATTCGAAACCTTTCTTTTCATATAAGAAAGTCTCAATCAGAAACCAAGCATGCAATCAAACAACACAATCATTAATTCAACACCAAAATTTATTCTCAAATGTAGCATGCCAGGACAAACACAAACAAGACAGACAAGGAAAGCACAAGTAGGTAGCAGTTATAGCAAATAGTTCAAATAGCAGTTAAGAACAGTTTAGCAATTAGGCAAACCAAAACAAGTTCAAACCTAAGCAAAGCATACAGATGCATATGATGTATGCCTGTCCTATGGCTGATGAGGCTCATCTGTCAGTTATCCAGCCAACCCGACAAGTTTGAATTGTACTTAGACTGTCCCTCGACGTGCATCCCCAAGAGTATATGCATAGCCTTTTTCTCAAATAATCAATATTACTCAATGGGGGTAACATTCCCGGGAATTTATATAGTGCTCGGTCACACACTTACATCGTAGGGTCAACAGAGTATCGAGTTTTTAACCTGATACACGTGGTGGCAAGCAACGGCCCTTAATCCAGGGAACCTCGTATCTCAGATACTTCAAATTCATAAACCATGTGAATAATTCAAAGTTCACATCTCAACATTCTCAACATCAGAATCATTCATCAATCTAAATCTCATTTCCAAGTTCATTTCAAAGCCATATTTCAAATAAAATCCTCATCATCCTCTTTTTCATTCTATTCGTTAACAATCTCAATTCCAAAACAAAATTCTTTCTTTGATAGACAAATCAATCTTAAAACGTATAATGCTTAAAAACAAATCTTTTTAATTAATTACTTCAAATAAAACTTCTAATTTTATAAAATTTCGCCAGCATTTCCTCTAAAACTCGGACACTACCACCCTTTTCGGATCCCATCCAAACATTTCTCAAACCTTTTCTCAACCATTTCCAAATCTCAAATATTTTCCAGAACTGAACCAGTTCCAATGTCAAATTATTTTAAAATCAACCAATTCTAACAATAAAACTCTTTTTAAAATCGAATCAGCTCAAATATTAAATCATTCATAAAATTAAACCAACTCACAATCAAACCGCTCCCAGAATCAATTTAGTTTCATATCTCAAATTATTTCCAAAATCGTTTCATTTATATTACTAAGTAAACTGTAAAACCAAGAAAATCCACCTTTCTTAATAATCAAGTAAATGACATTGCAAACCGGTTTTTATCCACAACCACACACCACTCACGCAATCAAGTACTCAATGATTCAGTCCAACAAACCATCACATCTATAAGACAAATATAATTACAGAAGTAAATCTCTTTGCATCAATATCTATTTATCACAACTCTGTAATGTAAAATAGATTTTAAGAAAAACCCTACCTCGAATAGTCGTAACCCAAACCTAACGTGCCTGTTAAACTCCTTTCTCCCAGCCCAAAAACAACGGCATCAACTTAAACTAGATTTCGCAGCGGCAACAGCCACACAGGCACCAGCCAACAACAGTAACACCTCCCTAAAATATCATCATCGTGTAAAATTCAATAATCTATAATAGAACAGCAACTGAAAGAGTTCGGAGCAAGGATGTGAAGGAACATTTTTACAAGGTAGGACAGAGTTAATTAATGAAACATTATAGCGACACAAGGTACAACTAAATTAGCCTTACCAGAGGAATAAAAGAATGGAACCATAGCAGCTCCGGTGACAACTCCCAACAATCCGCACAGTGGCAAAGAGCTCCGATGGCGACGCAGCAGCTAGGTGTTGCATGCGACAACCATAAAACTCAAGATGTAAGACCCGGAACTCGACCCTAAGTAACCTACATATCAAAATTTCATCAAATTCTTAATATAACATATATACACTAGATGTGAAGGTTTCGAAATAGAGGTGCTTACTGTAATTAAGGGAAATCGTGGGAAATAGAGGGACAGTAACATCCATAGCGGTTCTGATGATGACGGAAAAACCTCAATGACAACACCGGTGTTCCTCGACAACCATAGCTAGAACAGAACCAAAACCACCATAACCGGGGGAGGAGATTGCAGCGGTGACGGCGAGGTCAGCTTCTGCAACAACGGCGCACGGTGAGATAGTGTCCTCCTCATCTTCTGGTTCGTGCGACGGCAGCGGTGGGGTTTCGGGCGGCAGAGGCAGCGTAGAGCTCCGCGACCTGGACCTCGCGAGGGTGACGGCAGAACAAAGCGTGTCGATGACGATACAGCTGGCGGCGGTGGGGACCCAACGAAACTGGCGGCGACGGGTTTCTTCCACACCTGCGAGCACAACAGCGGCGATGAAGAGGATGGCCTGGACAGCAGTGACGGCGCGATTCCCCTCACGGCGCCTTCCTCCCTCGCGCTTCTCTGCTCCGGTGATATGCTAAACGGCGACGATAACGGGACGGTGGCGGCGCAGAAAGCTTCCCCTTCCACCGGCGCCCCTCTCCCTCTCAGATCTCCCTTTTTTTTCTTTCTTTCTTTTCCTTTTTTATTTATTTCTTCTTTTCTCCCTCTGATTCTCTGAAGCAATGGGTTTAGGTTAGGTTTGGGGAAGGGAAGGCAATGGGGTAGAGGGTAAAGATTAGGGTAGTTTAGGTAATATCAATAAAAATTAGGGGTATAGAGTATTAATTAAAAATTTAATTTAATTCTTTAAATTTAAGATTAAAGTATTAAATTCTAGAATCTCTATTATTTAATTAAATTGTATAAAATTCTTATTCTTTTACAAATGTTAAGCTGCCTAATTTAAATATAGAAAATTATTCAATAATTATAATATTAAGTAAAATTTTTAATCTAATTGTCAAAACAAGATTTAATTACTTTTAATAAAAGAATTTCTAAAAATAAAGTCTTTAATGAATAAATAAATTGAAATTAACTCATGATAATATTTTTTGAAAATTATGGGTCTTACATCCTATCCACCTTATAAAAATTTTCGTCCTCGAAAATTGATACAAAATAAAAGAGATTTCATATTACTTCACTCTTGAACTCATTTAAAGAAGAAATAAAAAGTCCTCATTATATATAGTTTCAAATACCAAAATTTTTATATAGCATAAAAATATAAAGGGTATAAGTATGATGTGAAACAAGGTTACAAGATAGGCTTGATGCACAAAATAATATGTTTCAAACATGCGATGGTAAAGCAAGGCGGCAAATGGTTATAAAACAAGCCGAAGTTAAAACGATGTGCTTAACGCCCGCATACTGATCTCATACCAACTTCAGAGATTCAACTATTCAAACTTCAATATAATTTATCTCCACCATTTCCAACCGTACTTTATTAGGCAACCCATCTGAAGATTCTCAACTTCGTTTAACACTTTACAAACCTTACTACTGGTCATAAGTCCCACATCAACAGAACTCTTTCACGTAAAATAAGATTTCACAACTCTCTGTGACATCGTACACTTACGAGTTTTACCTTTTACATTCTCCAAACATGTCTTAAAGAATTAATGTGTCATTTACTAAGTCCAACAGTCACACAAGATACCAAAACTAATCTCGAGTATACTCAAAAGGATAACAGACCTTAGAAAAGAAAGAAAGGCGACAAGGACCGTATTTGCGAGAATTTGACAGAATTGTTGAAATCACAAGTAGACAAGGATAAACAAGTAATGAAGAATGTTGGAAAGAGAATCAACTGATAACTTTAAGGGTAACTCTTGAGTCAAAGAAATTCGATAGGACTAATAAGATGAAAAATAACACAGTATTTTGAAACGAATTCAAGCTAAATCCAGAAATATGAGGTTTACAGAAGAAGAATATCCAAACCAAAGACAGTTTATAGAACTCAAGAGTATAGTTTAAAAATATTCTCGAATGCATTGTTCGTAAAGAATGGAAAACTTAAGGAGAAATCATTTCATGTTCTGAAAGAGAAAATAGGTAACAAACATCCTTCAAAAGATTAATAAAAGCGTAAATATGGCATTATTTCAATATAAATTAAAGTGGAAATAGATTACACAAACTTTGTAAATGGAAAGATTAATTTAGCTAAGAGCAAAATTGTATTTTCTCTTCTTTTTCAAGCATGTATGAAAACTACAATCTTGTTGGAAGAAAACCTGAGATAAAGTTTTACTCATAAAAGGAAAAGATGATACACTATAATCGAACGATTTAAATCACATACAGAAGTTTTCAGAGTATAAAGTAAAGGAGTGTAGACTGAATTGAAAGCGATTTTATTAAAACTTCAATAGACGGTTATATCGTCGCAAAACAAGTTCAAATCACATCAAAG
Source organism: Arachis duranensis (assembly GCF_000817695.3). Lineage (NCBI taxonomy): Eukaryota > Viridiplantae > Streptophyta > Magnoliopsida > Fabales > Fabaceae > Arachis > Arachis duranensis. The sequence continues at coordinate 80,592,838 of NC_029776.3, forward strand.
AGAGGTACTGCTCAAGTAAAGCAATTCAAAGTCAGGGACAACTTTGCATAAGAATAAATCAAAACTTGTTTAAAAAGGTTTAAAACAAAACTCCAATAATATACTTGAAATCACAACTTTATAAAGATGTTGAATAATATTAAGATGCGAAAAAAAAAACTAACTCATTTTAAGAAAAGAACTTAAATCAAAGGATTTCGATTAGGATTCATAAAGCATGTCACTCATAGAAATGAAAAACTTAAGAAGGAACTCAACAACTTAAAAAGTTGATTCAAAACTTAAAATCTTTAAAAGAACTCAAAACTTCGTCAAAATGGTCAAGAACAAAATTTTGAGAGTATACTTGGAATAACCACCTCGCAAAATCATTTAAGAAAATTATGGTGCGCTTAAAAAGAAATCAGTCCATGGAAGAAAGAATCTTTAAATCAAGGGAATTCGACAAGAACTCACTAGGCATGGATTATTAAATGAGTTTTTAATTGGTCCAAAGGAAAACAAAACGCGTCAGGAAAGGTAACTTAATCAATAGAAAATTCTCAAGAAAGAATCTTTGACTAAAGAAAGACAAATAAAAGGACAAATGGTGCATTAGATGGAAACGAATTCAAGTTGACTCGGATGAGCATGAGATTCACAAGAAATGGAAAACTAAGACTAATGATGATGTTCAAAAAAAAGTAAGAGAGTAATTAAAAATAGAATCAAATATGACATTCTCAGAAATGAAAAACTTAAGAAAGAAATTGGTCTATTCACAAGAAGAAAGACATGAGTCCAACATTTTTTTTCTAAAAGAACAACAATTGTATAAACAATATAATATGCTAAATCAAATTCAAATTAAAAATAAATTAGGTGAAGTTTACCAAACAAAAACCAACAGAAAGAGATAAAAACCTTTTTTTTTAAATATCTAAATATATAATCAAATAAAGATATTCGTAAAAACTGTAACTTGTTAGAAAATCAAATTGTATTTAAAGTATATATACATTTCCATAAATCAGTAAAAAAAACAGGCGAGGTATTGGAAATAATTAATTTTAAACTGTATAAGAAACTTTCAATGTTTATATAAAGAAGTATATGTCAAATTAAAAGAGGTTGTATATTTCAAATCAAAAGCGGTTTTGTTAAAATTTAAAGAATGGCTGTAATTATCGTCAAATAAGAGGAAAAGTAAATTTACAGTTTGTTTACAAAGGACTCAAAATATAAACTTAAAAAGGTACACTGCATCAAAACAGATTCAAATGTATATCAAAGAGTATATGATTCAAGAAGAAGTGCCTAAATAAAAAAAAGGTAAATACACCAAGGGTTTTAAGCAGGCATATACAGTTAGGATCAAACAAGAGCGTACGTGAACAAGAGAGTAGGATTGAATATAATTACAGAAGACAAATATAAACCATACAATTATCGCTGATTTCTTTGAAAACTGGAAATAAACACTTTATCTTAAGAAAAATACAAACAATCATAGAATCATGTACGAGACTCCTTACATAATAACTCATAATATAATATACATATAAACCATACAATTCCTATCCCTCTTACAAACTTGTAATAACAAAGATGAGGGAAGAAAATAATCTAGTTAATACAAACAACTTATAAACCAATCGCAGAATAACTCTTCTTAATGCTTCTTCATCCGGTTCCTGAAAAGGTAAAGCTGTAGGGGGTGAGAACCTAACTACACGGTCTCACCACGGAGTTTCAAAGTTGTCATAAGAAGATATTTAATAAGAAAACCGTTTTCAAGCTCAGTGATTATCATTGCCTTATGAATCTTTTAAAAACCAATAGGTAATCGTTCAAAACCGTTTCAAAGAAATAATATTTAATCTTTTAAAAATCCGAAACCTTTCTTTTCATATAAGAAAGTCTCAATCAGAAACCAAGCACGCAATCAAACAACACAATCATTAATTCAACACTAAAATTCATTCAAATGTAGCATGCCAGGACAAACACAGACAAGAAAGATAAGGAAACCACAAGTAGGTAGCAGTTACAGCAAATAGTTCAAATAGCAGTTAAGAACAGTTTAGCAATTAGGCAAACCAAAACAAGTTAAAACCTAAGCAAAGCATACAGATGCATATGATGCATGCCTGTCCTATGGCTGATGAGGCTTATCTGTCGGTTATCCAGCCAACCTGACAAGTCTGAATTGTACTTAGACTGTCCTCTGACGTGCATCCTCAAAAGTCTATGCATAGCTTTTTCTCAAATAATCAATATTATTCAATGGGGGTAACATTCCTGAGAATTTATATAGTGCCCGGTCACACACTTACGTCGTAGGGTTAACAGAGTATCGAGTTTTCAACCTGGTACACGTGGTGGCAAGCCACGACACTTAATCCAGGGAACCTCGTATCTCAGATACTTCAAATTTATAAACCATGTGAATAATTCAAAGTTCACATCTCAACATTCTCAACATCACAATCATTCATCAATCCAAATCTCATTTCCAAGTTCATTTCAAAACCATATTTCAAATAAAATTCCCATCATCCTCTTTTTCATTCTGTTCGTTAACAATCTCAATTCCAAAACAAAATTCTTTCTTTGATAGACAAATCAATCTTAAAACATATAATGCTTAAAAACAAATCTTTTTAATTAATTACTTCAAATAAAACTTCCAATTTTATAAAATTTCGGCAGCATCTCCTCTAAAACTCAGACACTGCCACCCTTTTCGGGTCCCATCTAAATATTTCTCAAACCTTTTCTCAACCATTTCTAAATCTCAAATATTTTCCAGAACTGAACCAGTTCCAATGTCAAATTATTTTGAAATCAACCAATTCTAACAATAAAACTCTTTTTAAAATCGAATCAGCTCAAATATTAAATCATTCATAAAATCAAACCAACTCACAATCAAACCACTCCCAGAATCAATTTATTTTCATATCTCAAATTATTTCTAAAATCGTTTCATTTATATTACTAAGTAAACTGTAAAACCAAGAAAATCTACCTTTCTTAATAATCAAGTAAATGACATTCCAAACCGGTTTTTATCCACAACCACACATCACTCACGCAATCAAGCACTCAATGATTCAGTCCAACAAACCATCACATCTAGGGGTGTTCGCGGTGCGGTTTGGTTCGGTTAATTAGGAAAAAGTCATCCGATCCGATCGTTTATTAAGATAGCGGTTTGGTTTGGTTCGGTTTTTTTATCGAGATCATCCGAACCAAACCAAACCAATTAAAATCGGTTTGGTTCGGTTTGGTTTGTTCGGTTTTTTAATTATTTAAAAAAGATTTAAATAAAACAAAAAATAAAAAAAATAATTTACATTTAACAGAGACCAAACCCTAAATTGTCCCAATTTCACAAACCCTAACCTCAATTTCAGAGCAAGAATATAACTCAATCCAAATTTATTAATTACAGAATTCAAACCCTAAACCGAATCCTAATTTCACATTAACAGAATTCAAAGCATAGCAATTTCATCAATAAAAAATCAAAACATATATTAAAATCTGTGACAACTGCGGAACAGAGGCAGGCAAGAGGCAGAGACAGTGGCGATTGGTGAAGCTGTGAACAAACTGCATAAACAAATACCACAAATATATCACGTCCGTTCTTGATGATTCCTTGACGATCGAATACATGTTTATCATGGCGAAAAATAAGTATAGTGCCAAACATTGAAGGGAGTAATAACAAGGTAGTGTGATCTTAGTATAAAAAGAAAACCAAAATTTCATGTTATGATGAAGATACAAATGTTTTCTTCATTGCTTATAATAATAGAAGATCCCTGTTTATCAAAGAGAAAATTAGTAAAGTAATTGAACCAATACTAACAAAAACAAAAACTACTAAACACCACTCTCAAGAACTGGTTGAGTTCTTGTGACAGCTGCAGAAGGCATTTTACTGTTGCCAACCCTTTACTTTCAAGAACCAAATCTTCATTGGCTTGTCTTTCCATGTCCTGAATTCTTTTAGCCTTCACAAGTCTAAAACAAAGAACCCCTACATAAACCACTGCAATCAACCCGAAAAACCCAACCACAAAGCCAATCAGCCACAGAATTAATAAAGACATTTATTCAATTCAGGATTACCTCATCAATAATCAATAATAGCAGCAGTGAACCCTAAACTCAAAATAAAAAAACAAATTAAAATGAAGAACAAATTAAAAATTTAATAATGGCAGTGAACCAAAAACAACAATCAATAATCAAGAACAAATTTATAACAAGAAAGCCACGAATTTGAATCGAATGGAAAGCTACAAGAAATGGTATTGAAAAGTCCAAGTAAAAGCAGATGCTCAACAAAATCAGACAGCAGAATAGAAATAAAAGTGAAACATATTCAAGGAAGGAAGAAGAAAATCAACAATCAGAAGCAATTTCAGTAAATCAACAACAAATAAATTAAACCATGAACAAAAACCAGCAACAAATATATACTGAAACGGAAATTGAACAACAATATACAAAAATCAACAACAAATTAAACCAAGAACAAAAATCAGCAACAAATATACACTGAAACAGAAATTGAACAACAATGAATCAATGATTATTGAACAGAAATTGAATACCTGAATTGGAGGCTCTATATCTGACTTGACTCGGTGGCTGGGTGGCGGGTGCTGTCCGCGTCTCCGCGAGGCCAGAAACGATGCTGTGGGTGGCTGGGTGGTGCTGTCTCCGCGAGGCCAGAAATGATGCTGTGGGTGGCGGGGGTGGTGCTGGCTCCGCGACGATGGTGTTGGCTGGTGCTATCCGCGAGGAGGTGCTGGGACGAAGGGTTCGGCGGCGCTGTGCGAAAGCTGGAAGGGTTCGGCGGCGCTGGGAGGTGGGAAGAGGAAGGGGTTCGTCGGTGCAGGGAGATGGTGGGAGGAAGGGGTTCACGCAGGTGAGTCGGTTTTGAGAGTAGAGAGCGCAGAGTGAATGTGAGGGTTGGCGGCTAGGTTAGGTCAGGTTGTGGGGGGTGGGGGTAGGGGGAGGGTTTGTTTTGTTTTAGTTTTTTTTAACCGGTTCGGTTCGGTTCGGTTCGGTTAGGGTTTTCATTGTTAGAACCGAAAACCGAACCGAACCGCAATTAAAACAGCAAAAAACAATTTTTTCGGTTTTTTCGGTTTTCGGTTTTTTCGGTTTTCGATTTTTTTGGTTCAGTCGATCGGTTTTATTCGGTCCGGATCGGTTTTGAACACCCCTAATCACATCCATAAGACAAATATAATTACAGAAGTAAATCTCTTTGTATCAATATCTATTTATCACAACTCTGTAATGTAAAATAGATTTTAAGAAAAATCCCTACTTCGAATAGTCGTAACCCAAACCTAACGTGCCAGTTAAACTCCTTTCTCTCAGCCCAAAAACAACAGCATCAACTCAAACTAGATTTTGCAGCGGCAATAGCCACACAGGCACCAGCCAACAACAGTAAGACCTCCCTAAAATATCATCATCGCGTAAAATTTAATAATCTATAATAGAACAGCAACTGAAAGAGTTCGGAGCAAGGATGTGAAGGAACATTTTTACAAGGTAGGACAGAGTTAATTAATGAAACATTATAGCGGCACAAGGTACAACTAAATTAGACTTACCAGAGGAATAAAAGAAGAGAAAAGCTTAGTATACAAGCGATTAGGGCTTGTAACTATTACAAGTTCATTAACGCCTAATCCACTAAAACGCGCTGCAACTTCTACGTCACTTACACGCGCTATACAAAGATCCCGCGTTTGTATAACTACCAAATTTAAAAGATTTGTTTCCTTCTTTGTTTTCTTTCTTTTCAAATTTCATCGTTCTTCTTCTCGCGCGTCTTCCCCTGGTTTTTCGATCGTTCTTTTCCTCTCCTTTCTCATTGGTTTGTTCTTCGTCATTGACGTTAGTTTTTCTCTCTATAACTCCAGCTTCGTTTTGACATGGTGTATTTATAGTTTTTGACATGGTGTATTCTGCAACTTCTCTGTTGTTGATGACCAGTTTGTTCCGAAGGTTGGAATGACATTTACCACCCTTGAAGATGCTGGAAAATTTTACAGGAACTATACCAAGGTTGCAGATTTTTCTACGAGAGTTCGGAGCACAAATAGAAAGGAAAATGAGATTAAGAATCAATTGATTACATGTAGCAGAGAGGGAAACTGAAACTCTCATAGCAAAGACTCATTTGATAG
>NC_029776.3:80600660-80613791 GCF_000817695.3 Arachis duranensis
GGTTAAAATCTGCAGCAGAGGTGTAAATTTGATTTTTTATCGGGTGTATTTATAGTCTGTGTTTGGGTGTATTATGCAGATCTCTATGCAGACCGTCATATATGGGTTCCAATCTATCTGGATCATCACTTCATATTATAGTACCTGTAAATCAGAAATTTTGAATACACCAGAGAGAGTTTAATTATGGAAAAAAATTACTTATAATTGGATCAAATATATTTACACCATGTGTTCAATTTCTTGGAACTAGAAGATCAATAAAACCTAGAAGAACATAGAAAAACAGTAAAACATAATTCTTCGATTTCGAAATCAGAAACAGAAATGTGGAAAATGTACAAGATGAGTAAAACAATAACGTACCTTGAGTAATATTTTGTTGATGGTTTCTGCTATTATTCGCGACGAGTTCAAATGTCTCTTCAGTTTGGAATGTTGCTCGAAACTTGAGGATTTGTGTTATCTTTGAAGGAGAAGAGGAAGAGTGAGCCATAACGAGCGGTTTTTTCGAAGCGTAATCGTTCAAGTGACGCGCGTGAAATTGACGCTCCATTTAAAGGGAGGGAGTGCGCGTGGATTAAACTTGAGTTGGGCCAACTTGTAAGGATTGTATGCGTTATTTGCTTGTATGTGTAGCGGAGCCCATAAAAGAATGGAACCATAGCAGCTCCGGTGACAACTCCCAACAATCCGCACAGTGGCAAAGAGCTCTGATGATGACGCAGCAGCTAGGTGTTGCATGCGACAACCATAAAACTCAAGATGTAAGACCCAGAACTCGACCCTAAGTAACCTACATATCAAAATTTCATCAAATTCTTAATATAACACATATACACTAGATGTGAAGGTTTCGAAATAGAGATGCTTACTGTAATTAAGGAAAATCGTGGGAAATAGAGGGACAGTAACATCCATAGCGGTTCTGATGATGACAGAAAAACCTCAACGACAACAGCGGTGTTCCTCGACAACCATAGCTAGAACAGAACCAAAACCACCACAACCGGGGGAGGAGATTGCAGCGGTGACGGCGAGGTCGGCTTCTGCAACGACGGCGCACGGTGAGACAACGTCCTTCTCCTCCTCTGGTTCGTGCGACGACGGCGGTGGGGTTTCGGGCGGCAGAGGCAGCGTAGAGCTCTGCGACCTGGACCTCGCGAGGGTGACGGTGGAACAAAGCGCGCCGACGACGATACAGCTGGCGGCGGTGGGGACTCGACGAAGCTAGCGGCGACGGGTTTCTTCCACACCTGCGAGCACAACAGCGGCGACGAAGAGGACGGCCCGGACAGCAGTGACGGCGCGATGCCCCTCACGACGCCTTCCTCCCTCGCGCTTCTCTGCTCCGGCAATATGCTAAACGGCGACGATAACAGGACGGTGGCGGCGCAGAAAGCTTCCCCTTCCACTGGCGCCCCTCTCCCTCTCAGATCTCCTTTTTTTTTCTTTCTTTCTTTTCCTTTTTTATTTATTTCTTCTTTTCTCCCTCTGATTCTCTGAAGCAATGGGTTTAGGTTAGGTTTGGGGAAGGGAAGGCGGTGGGGTAGAGGGTAAAGATTAGGGTAGTTTAGGTAATATTAATAAAAATTAGGGGTATAGAGTATTAATTAAAAATCTAATTTAATTCTTTAAATTTATTTGAAAATGTTATTGGATTCTTAATTTATTAATTAACTTTTAATCAAATTTTTTAATTTAAAATTAAGTTTAATATAATTAATTTTTTTTGTTTATAAAATTAAAGTATTAAATTCTAGAATCTCTATTATTTAATTAAATTATACAAAATCCTTATTCTTTTACAAATGTTAAGCTGCCTAATTTAAATATAGAAAATTATTCAATAATTATAATATTAAGTAAAATTTCTAATTTAATTGTCAAAACTTAATTTAATTACTTTTAGTAAAATAATTTCTAAAAATAAAGTCTTTAATGAATAAATGAATTGAAATTAACTCATGATAATATTTTTTGAAAATTATGGGTCTTACAGAAATTGTTAGAAAAAGGCCTACTGTAAAAAAATTAGAAGAAGTATCTCAGTAAGGATCAAAGAAGATTATTAGGTCAAAGAATTCACTACATTACTCCTAATCCTAATGCAAGATTAGGACTGATACGAATTTGGGTTTCAGACCTCATATTACCAAACAGACAATGGGAATCAGAGTAAGACCAAAGAATTGTTCATTCCTAAAAGTTTATCGAGCAATCATATAGACCAATATATATATATAATGGAGAAGACATTGTTACCTAGATGAAGGAAAGGAATGGCTGCTATTCTATGTCTTCAAGTTACCATATAGCCTTTCAATTTAATCATTTTTCAATTGATTTCCTACTTGAATAGTGTAAAACCAAGAAGTTATTATGGTCAGGAATCTAAAATTTGAAGAATCAACCAAAGACAAAAAAATTTTATGTGAAAAGCCTTTCATGAAGGAATACCTATGAAAGTGAAGTTCCACTCAAAAATCCCTTCAATCAGCCCAATTTGTCCTGAGTGCAACGAGCAAAAAGAAATGGTAGCACACTGCTTATGGATGTGCCCAAATTCGAAGGAAGTATGGAGATTAGCTGGACTTCCATCACCGACTTGCGAAGTAGAAACCTAGGAATGGTAGCTTGATTTTCAGAACAACATTGCAGGAGGCAGCAACACGGTGGAGAAATAGGAATTGACAGTAAATCTTACCTGACATAACTGAAAGGCTAGAATGAGTTAATATTTGAACAATGTAGAAAGACCTCATGGAGGAGTTTTGAAGAAGCTCAACGAACAGCAAGTAAGAGACCAAGAAGATGTTAGATCCCTAAAATTATGCAACCTATCCTAGAATGTTTTTATCTTTTGGTAGAATTTTTTTCTTGTGTGTGTAGTCTAATTAGACCTTTTTTATTCTTAATGAAAATTTAACTACCATTGAAAAAAAAAATAGAATGATTCTCATTATGAGTTGTGAGTGAAACATGAATAATCATAATAATTGGATGAATATTATCTATGTTATAAGTTGCTAATTCTTGTATCAAAGATGTTATTTGTCTTTTAAAATTTAATTTTTGGTCACTTTTTTTTTAAAATTTATTATTATTTAATTAATTTGAATATCTATTTTCACGTATTAGTTGTTTAAAAAACTTAAAAAATTATTTATTTTTATTTTCTCTCTCTTCTAAATACTGAATAAAAAATAATATTTACAAGATGACTAATTAGACTGAATGATGAATGATGAGAGATTTTGATCGATGAAAACTCAAGTTTAATTTCTCATACTAGCTCAAAATTAGTAAATGCCATAAGTTTTTTCTAATTATTTATGTCAAAATTAGATCTCAATCCTATAATTAATGTTGTAAAAAGTTATTATCCTTAATTAGAATAATAAATTTAAAAAGAAAGAAAAATTTAAAATTAAATATCAGATTCCTAATTAATTATTTAATTTCAAATTTTAAAATTTAAAAATTTAGGATTAGCATTTAAATACACGATTACTTTCAATTTCACCATAATCTCTCAATCTCCATTCCATCTCCAAAACTAGCTGCTGTCCCTAGGTCCCGGAGACCATGCCGATACGCTCATGACCATGATCTCTGAAAAGTTTTTGAGATATTCGTGTGGGAGAAGGAGAACACGAAGGCTTCATCGTGATCGTCATCGTCAGATATCACTCCGAAGGATTTGCAACGGATGCTGCAGTGATTTGGTCTTGAAAGTTCATATCATAATTGCATCGCTATGATTGCTGTCTTCGACATTGATCCTAATTATTTATTTTTTCGTCTTACACCATCACTGAATGTTCAATTCACTAGTATATATAGATGGTTATTTTAATTCTTAATTGGATGGTTATTTTATTCGATTCAGTTTAAGTATATATAATTAACAAATGCTAGATGATCATTTTACTAGATAGTCAGATGATTATTTTATAACTACATGAATAATTATTTGATAGTCGGTGAAAGAACTTCTAATGTCAGAGAGACTAAATAATTAATGAGGATAGGATAGAAGAAAAAAGATATTTAAATAAATTCTATTAATAAATTAAGATTAAGATGATTAATTTTTTAAAATAACTGTTTAAATTTTTTTCGTGTATTAAACTAAATTTAAAATTCATTATACACCTTATTAAGATTTCTATTGTCTCCTTAGTAGGTTCATTCACAAATCAATAGAGGTTTTGTTTTATGGCAAATTCTCTAGTATAGATGCCCAAAATAATCCATACGTCTGGATCATGCGTGTCAATCTTCGGATTCTGACGCGTGTATGAATTGAAAGCACCGCATTCTGAGCGTCCTGATGCAAGACAGTGACAGGAGCAGGAAAGAGCAGTGCTTCTCAGTAGTAGTCACCTTTTGGTTGCAGTGATTTTGTTGCTAATGACAATTTATAATTGCTAATCTTTTTTGACAAGTGGGCCAAAGGATGAGCTGGGGTTTTTGTGGACCATAATGTGGGCCGCTAGTGCTTGGTTTTTAAAATAGTAATGAAATTCTCAAAATGATGCATCGTTTTTTATGTTTAATTTGGTTGTTATTTTGGAGGTGTTCTTCTATATGTCCAAAAAAACCTCATAGCAATGACCCAAAAAAAAAAAGAAAAGGAAACAATAGTATTCTCGATCAATTTTTAGCTCTAAAAATATTAGAAAAAATAAATAAGACTTGTAATCCAAAAATTTTAAAACTCTAAATTCCTAAATTCAATAATCCTAAATTTCTTAATATTGCTTTAGCTGTTAGAGAATCATTAGAATCAATTTAGATCAATTAGCATTGTCTATATTTATATAGCATATCTGTACATTAATTGTAGGATTCTATGTCTTTATTACTTTGATTCATTTAGCACCTATAAATACCCCTTGTATATTGTACCTGACACACAACTCAATAATACACTTTTCACATCATTTTCTCAGTCTCTTGTTTCTATCATGGTATCAAGAGCTTAGGTCTTTTTTTTTCAATGAATATTAGTTCATAGCCCCTTTGTTTTTTCCTTGTCGGCAGTGTTCTTTGGCCTCCTATTTCGTTCTCTTTTTGACGCTTTGGTTCGTCACCCCCATAACCCTCTTGTTCGTCTTGTCGCCGTGATTCCAACGCAACCATAACCATAGCCATCAGCCGCCGGACGCGCCGCCGAAAGACGCTGCTACGACCAGCTTGATCTTCCTTCCAGATTCCACCCGTGCCTCTTTGCTCGAAATTTTTGAGCTGTTTCTGACGCTTTGGTTCGTCACCTCCGGTATCATCGTGTTCTTCTCTCCGTCAGCTTTCCAACGCTGCCAAAATCGCCGCCAACGACCACCGCACGCGCCTCCACGCGCCGTCAGAACATTGCTGTCCACCACCATTCTTTCTCATCCAGAGGCTTCAGTAGCCGTTGAATCTTCGTGCAGATCGGACGTCCTTGGAGCGTCCACGTGTCACAAGGTAAGCTGGTTGGCAACCCTGACCCGCGACGACCCGACCCGACCCGCCCTTTGACCCGCGTGCCACCTGTGCGCCAACGTGCCTCCTTCCGCCTATCCGGTGCTGCCACGTGTCTTCACTCGCTGACGTGGCACTGACGCATCGTTGACGTGGCGCTGACGTGGCTGCCAAGTGGACCCTCCCTAAGGTTTTTTGGTGAGCTCTTTCCGATTCCGCGCTCTGTTTTCTCGTTTTCTGCCCCGAATTTGCAGTTTTCTTCTTCCTTTGCTATTTCTTCTATTACTATGGAAAAACCGGATGTCTTTCAGCCTATCCCTGTTATTCTTAATGGCTCCAACTATGCACATTGGGTTGAAGCCATGCGAGGATTTCTTAAAGAGAGAAAATTATGGCGATATGTAACTGGTGATATTGCTTGTCCTATTAAGCCAACTGTATCCAAAGATGGTGCCTCCAAATCCAAGGAGGATGCTGAGAAGGAGAAGGACTATGCAGAGAAATTGGAAGATTGGGATAGTAAAAATCATCAGATTATCACTTGGTTCCGCAACACTTCTACTCCGAGCATTCACTTACAGTTTGGGCGTTTTGAAACTGCTAAAGAGGTATGGGATCATTTGGCGAAACGTTACACTATCTCTGATCTCTCTCATCAGTACCAACTGCTTAAGGAACTTCATAGCCTTAAGCAAGAACGTGGCCAAGCAGTTTTTGATTTTCTTGCTCAGATGGAGATTATTTGGGATCAGTTGACCTCCTGTGAGCCTGTTCTTAAAGATCCCGCTGATGCTAAGGCATATGAGGATTATCGGAACCGGAAACGTCTCATCCAGTTTCTGATGGCACTTACTGATGACTATGAGCCGGTCAGGGCTTCTCTTCTTCATCAGAATCCCTTGCCTAGTCTTGAAGATGCTCTTCCTCGTCTTAAGTCTGAAGAAACGCGCTTGGGATTGCTTCGTTCTAAAAGTGAAACTGTCTTTGCTGCCACCGACAGAAAGGGAAAAATCTGTCGCAATTGTAATCGGCCTGGGCATTCCTTCTCCGACTGTCCTTCTATTGAATGTCGTAAGTGCAAACAAAAAGGCCACATTGGCTCCAACTGCCCGAAACTGTTCTGCCATTATTGTAAGCTCTCGGGTCACTTGATTGCTACCTGTCCTACTCGACCACCCCGCTCAGATCAGAACAAGTATCAACCTCGTCCCAACAACTCTTCGCATGTGCCTGTCTCTTCTGCTGCTGCTGCTACTGAGTCCACCTCTTCCACTTCTCTCAACACACCTTCTGTCTCTCCATCAGATATTGAAACCCTTCTTCGGCAACTTCTCTCTTTTTCTGGTAATACCCCTGCTACTCTTTCCACCCCTCCAGGTAATTCTAAATGGTATTTTGATTCTGGTTGTTTCAATCATATGTCTCCTTTGCGTCATCTTTTTTCGTCGTTGTCTCCCGCTACAAATGCACCTTCTGTTAACACTGCTAATGGTTCCCTCTTGCATGCAACACATCATGGGGTTATTTCACAGTCCAATATTCATCTTTTTGATGCTTATTTTATTCCAAAATTGAATTTTAATCTTATCTCTGTCGGTCAGCTTGTTGAACTTGGTTTTGATGTCATTTTTTCAAATTCTGGATGTCGTGTGCAGGATCGTCGGACGGGAAAGATCATCGGGACTGGATGTAAGGTTGGACGCTTATTTGAGCTCAAGAACCTTCATGTTCCCTCTACCAATCTCTGTGCTGCTTCCTCTCCATCTACTCTTCACTTGTGGCACCGACGTCTTGCCCATAGCTCCTTAGGCAAATTACGTCCTCTTATATCTACGGGTGTTTTAGGTCAAGTTCAAAATGAGTCTTTAGATTGCATTTCTTGTCGCACTGCAAAATAACCTGCCCTATCCTTTAATAATAATTCCTCTATTGCATGCTCTCCTTTTGATCTTATTCATTCTGATGTTTGGGGACCCGCTCCCACCGCTTCTATGGGAGGGGCTCGATATTTTGTCCTCTTTATTGATGATTATTCCCGTTTTACTTGGGTCTATTTGATGACTAATCGTTGTGAGTTGCCTCAGATTTATATTAACTTTGCCACTATGGTTCGAACTCAGTTTTCAAAGGTCATTAAAATTTTCAGACGTGATAATGCTATGGAATATCGTGACTCCAAACTTTTAAATTTTCTCGCTGAACAAGGTACTTTGTCCGAATTTTCTTGTCCTGGTACCTCTCAACAAAATGGCAGAGCTGAGCGTAAATACCGTCATATTCTTGACTCTGTCCGTGCGATGCTTATTTCCTCTTCCTGTCCTGAGCGTGCTTGGGGTGAAGCTGTCCTCACTGCTGTTCATGCTATCAATAGACTCCCTTCTTCTGTTCTTGGTAACACTACTCCCTTTGAGCGTCTTTATCGTACTTCTCCTGATTACAGTTCTCTACGTGTTTTTGGTTGTGTCTGTTTTCTCCTTCTTCAGCCTCATGAACATAATAAGCTTGAACCTCGGGCTCGGATGTGTTGTTTTCTTGGGTATGCTTCTGAACATAAGGGTTATCGTTGTTGGGATCCTATCTCTCGCCGTATTCGTATATCTCGTCATGTTGTCTTCTGGGAACATCACATGTTCTCTAGTTTTTCCTCCTTTGAGTCCATTCCTTTTACTCTATCACCGTTTTTTACTAACCCAAATGTTGATCTCTTTCCTAGTGATGATACTACAGGGTCTACCCCAAGTCCACCACTCGAGGCTCCTGATCCTTCACCTTCTCCATCTCCCGATGATTCCAGTCCGGACGGCGATCCCACTCCTAGCGTCATGCCTCCTCCTCCCACTCGTTCTTCTAGGGTAAGGAATCCCCCTCCTCATCTTCTTGATTATCATTGCTTTTCTACTATTCTTCATCAACATGAACCTAAGTCATTCAGAGAAGCCTCCACAAATCCAAATTGGCAACAAGCAATGCAGGAAGAAATACAGGCACTTGAAAAAGCACACACTTGGGATTTGGTTGATCCTCCTTCTGATCAGGAAGTTGTGGGCAATAGATGGGTATACAAGATCAATACTCGCTCTGATGGCTCTATTGACCGTTATAAGGCACGATTGGTTGCTCAAGGTTGTACGCAAGAGTATGGTATTGATTATGAAGAGACTTTTGCTCCTGTTGCTCGCCTTACGTCTGTTAGAGCTCTCCTTGCCATTGCTGCGGTTAAAAGATGGTCTCTCAGTCAGATGGATGTGAAGAATGCATTTCTTAATGGGGATTTGAAACAGAGAGTCTATATGAAACCACCTCCAGGATATCCTTGTCCTTCCAGTAAGGTTTGTCTCCTTCGCAAGGCACTTTATGGACTTAAGCAAGCTCCTCGTGAATGGTTTGACAAGTTCAGCACTACCATATGCAGTCTTGGCTTTATTTCTAGTCCTCATGAGAATGCGCTTTTCATTCGTAAAAGCGACCGTGGAGTTGTTCTTCTACTTTTGTATGTTGATGACATGATCATTACTGGAGATGATGTTGATGGTATCTCTGATCTCAAGACCTCACTTCAGCGTACCTTTGAAATGAAGGATCTTGGTTCTCTCAGCTATTTTCTTGGTCTCGAGGTCAGCTCCACAGATGATGGCATTTATCTCTCTCAGGCTAAGTATGCTTCAGATCTCCTTGCTCGCGCTGGGATTACAAATAGTCGCACCGAATCTACTCCTCTTGAGCCTAATGTTCGATTTACCCCTATGGATGGCACTGTTTTGGATAATCCGACACTTTATCGCCAGTTAGTTGGCGGTCTCGTCTACTTGACTGTCACCCGAACAGACATTGCCTATCCAGTTCATGTTCTCAGCCAGTTCTTGTCTGCTCCCCGTACTACTCACTATGCGGCAGTTCTTCGCATTCTTCGGTATGTCAAAGGCACTCTTTTTCATGGCCTTTATTTTTCTGCCCATTCCTCTTTGACCCTTCAGGCATACTCTGATGCTGATTGGGCTGGTGATCCCACTGATCGTCGTTCTACTACTGGTTATTGTTTGTTTCTTGGCGACGCTCTCATCTCTTGGCGTGCTAAGAAGCAAACGTTCACTGCTCGCTCAAGCACAGAAGCTGAGTACCGTGCCCTTGCTGACACCACTGCGGAGGTTATCTCGGTTCGTTGGCTTCTCGAAGATCTGGGTGCTCCTCAGTCGTCCCCCACTGATGTCTTTTGTGATAACCGCAGTGCTATTCAGATTGCCCATAATGATGTGTTTCATGAACGCACCAAACACATTGAGATTGATTGTCATTTTGTTCGGCAACGAATCCTTATTGATGCTGTTCGTCTCATTGCTGTTGGGACACTGGATCAGACTGCTGATATCTTCACGAAAGCTCATCACCCGACTCGCTTTCGAATTTTGTTATCCAAACTCAAGTTGGTATCCTTAGCTCCCACTTGAGTTTGAGGGGGGATGTTAGAGAATCATTAGAATCAATTTAGATCAATTAGCATCGTCTATATTTATATAGCATATCTGTACATTAATTGTAGGATTCTATGTCTTTATTACTTTGATTCATTTAGCACCTATAAATACCCCTTGTATATTGTACCTGACACACAACTCAATAATACACTTTTTCACATCATTTTCTCAGTATCTTGTTTCTATCATTAGCAATATGGTAATATCTTGAGTATTACTCGTCTAACACCATTGATAATATCAATACACATACATTTTTTTTAAGGAGACATATTTCAATTATTTTTATTGTAATTTAGCCATCAGTAGTTGAAAATAAAAAATTGAAGGAATTTAATTGAGAAATAAAAAGAGAGATCACTAGTCGTCAAATTGAACTTATGCTATAATGGCTTAGTTTGGAGAGTCTAGTAAGTAATAATAGTGTTTTTTTTACTAATTTATTTTATCTCAGTGCTTGGTGGTATTGCCATTAATTGCACTAAAGCTATGGTTATTATTTGTATTATTTATGGAAATCGTTTCTCATATGTAATGTCTTTTCTATGAAAAATAGAAAATAAAAATTAAACTGGTACCAGAAACTAAAAAGATGAATGAACTCATGCGAAAAAGAGTAAAATGAGTCACTCTTTTCTTTATTAAAAATAACCCAGAAAAATATATGCTCAGAGAGTCACAGCTCACCCAAAGGTCACCAAATTCTCTTATTCTATTTCTTTTTACGCTCATCCAAAAAAATGAAAAATAGAATTTGTCAACGAAGTAATATTATGACTTCTCTTTTTTTTTTTGGGGGGTCATTGCTATGAATTCCTTTTGGACATATAGAAGAACTCCTCCAAAATAACAACCAAATTAAACACAAAAAACAATGCAGCATTTCAAGAATTTCATTGTTATTTTAAAACCCAAGCATTAAGGCCCACATTATCGTCCAAAAACTCCATCCAGCTCATCCTTTGGCCTACTTGCCAAAAAAGATTAACAACTATAAATTATCATTAGCAGCATAATCACTCCAACCAAAAAGCGATCACTTCTGAGAAGCACTGCTCTTTTTTGCTCTTGTCACTGTCTTGCATCAGGACTCTCAAAATACAGTACTTTCAATGCATTCAATTCATACACGCGTCAGAATCCAAAAATTAACACGTATGATCCAGACGTATGGATTATTTTGAACATCCATACCAGAGAATTTGCCTTGTTTTATATGTCAAGCGTTAAAAGCGTGCATTATTATCTATCATATAATAATATGCAATAAAAGAACTAAGAAGTGTCGTACATGTATTATTCCCTTTTCCCCTTTCCTTTGTCCCACAATTATAAATCTCAGAGAGATGCATGCATGCATGCCTAGTTTAATTTTCTCGTTAGTGTTACTGTTAATATATCCAACAATCATAATTCATATTATTTCATAACCAGATCTCTTCATTTAATTTTTTTTACTATTATTTTAAATAATTGAAATGCATTATAGAGTTAGAAATTAAATTAAATAATAAGACGTACATATATACACATACAGACATACTATATATCAACCGTTGAATAAATAAATAAATAAGTTAAGAGACCAGCGTCTTTTATTATCAATATTAGTTAATATTTAGACTAATCTTTTATTTTTATATTTTTAGAATTTAGAGTTTAAAATTTAATAAAGCGTTATTAATAATAATAAATTTTATTGATGATGTATAATATTATTCTATAGAAAAAAGTCTTACTATATATATCTTATTTTATATATTATTTTGTGTCATGTTAATTAACACATAATTCATCTAAATTATTCCATAATTGAACTTGAAAATTAATAAATGTATATGAAATATAAGAAATTAATTTTTAAGTAGTCAATATTAACCAAATTTTTTTTTGTAAAATTATTTTATAACTTTTATTTTTTGAAATTTTAAGCTTTAAAAAGTTAGCATTTAAAATATAAAATTTAAGATTTAAAATTTAAAATAAAAAACTGATATTAGCTGAAAAAATTGACATATATATCCCAAATTGAACTCAATGTAAATATATAAATTTCACTTTAAGTTAAACTAATTGGTTGCATTCTATTTAATAATAGATAAAAATATGAATTAATATAGTGTCATATACTATAAATATATACACATAAAACACATACATAAAAAAAATTATCCTGAAAAACTCAATTGACATATACAACATTATTGCTTCTTTTTGATTGATAGACATTGATTTAATGTTTATATCTATCTCATATATATTCCAAGACAACAAGATAGTGGTACAGTAAAATGTGTATGTGCCACACCTTAGGTTATAAATGAGGTATGAAGATCCATACAATAGTGTCCCCCTCCATTTATGCATCCAAAAACTCCTCAAAACCAGAAAAATCTAGAGAAACCTACCCCATTTATATATATATAAATTTAATTTTGATGTTCTGATAGCATGAAATAGTTTTACACGTATATCTAATTACGTAATGTCACATCAATAAAAATAATTATTTTTTATATTAATTGCGTGAATAATCATTTAAATAATTACCTTTTATATTAACCACATGAATAGTTATCCAAAACAACGAATTAAATATAATTACTCAAATTATAAAATGCTTTACTGCCTTTAAACTGTTAGTGCATCTATATATATAATTCATTGTACATGTATGATGAAATCGGTTCCAACATCATCTATTTATTAAAGGAGTCACTTAGATAAAGACGTTTAAAACGTCTTTTTTAAATATATTTTTAAATAATTAAAATTCAATACATATAATTCATTAAATTATGTTATTTTTATTAAAATTAGATCAGATAAATTGATTTAGCCAAAAAAATTGATAAATTACATCTTAAATCGGTCTAAATTAATATTTTTTTATAAAAAATAATTACAATACTCTATAATAAAAAATGACTAAAATATTTTTATCATATAAAAAATATATATAATAAGAATATTTTAATCATTTTTTATAATAAAATTATTATAGTCATTTTCTATAAAAAAAATATTAATTTAGATCGGTAGGTTTAAGGTATGGTTTACCGACTTTTCGGTTAAATTAATTTTTTTGATCTAATTTTAAAAAAAATAATATAATTTAATCGATTATATGTATTAAATTTTAATTAATAAAAAAATATCTTTAAAAAAATACGTTTTAAACATCTTTGTC
>NC_029776.3:80614250-80658862 GCF_000817695.3 Arachis duranensis
TTGATCCAATAGGATCCATCAAGGAAAAAGGGCAAATTGATTTTTCTAACTAAATAAAAGATAATAATAATTCAAATAAATTTTTATATGGTCCACCAATTTTTTTTGTTCCATCCTCCCTAGCAGAATCAGACAAATAAAAATTGTTGTTTAGTTTATATAATGCAAAAAAGAAAAAGACCGTTTTAGACAGAACCATTTGTTATCAATGTTCTTGGTAGGGGCAGCAAGGATTGATTGATCTAGATCTATGCTTGCTATTCCAAGAACATAAGGAATCAAACAGTGATTTAATTTTCCTCTTAGTGTAACATTGCCAGCGAATTTCTTTTCCTAACAATCATGCAAATATGGCAACCTTTGAATTAATAATATTTGTGTTTGGTGTTGGCATGTCTCAAGGGTCTACCAATTAATTAATAATAATTATTATTATCAATGTGTATAATGCCTTAGATCTTGGCCCAAAAGTTGGTTTAGAATTTGAACGTTTAACTATATATATAAAGTGTGTACTAAAAAATGTATCAATATTAATTCCACTACATATTATTAGTACAATAAATTATATGTTTTCAATCAAATAGATATTTT
Source organism: Arachis duranensis (assembly GCF_000817695.3). NCBI lineage: Eukaryota > Viridiplantae > Streptophyta > Magnoliopsida > Fabales > Fabaceae > Arachis > Arachis duranensis. Next base: position 80,614,845 of record NC_029776.3, read on the forward strand.
AAATAAAAAAGAAAATTTGTCCAATCATATATGCATACAAATTTACTTTCTCTATTGTTTTTCTCTTTTTAAAGAAAACAAGCAAGCAAGCAAAGTTGTTAGAATTTAATCAGGAAACTAATTATTTGTCAACTCAACTTTTTTTTTTTTTGAAATCATCTTTTATCCTAAATTAATTACAAATTTTAAATATTAAATTCTAAATCTTAAATACTAAATTTTAAACTGTAAATTATAATTCCAAATTCTAAACTCTCCAAAAAGTAAAAGTTAAGATAATATTTTACAAATAACAAATTAACTAATATTAAAATAAGGAGATCATGATATAATATTAAGTTATTAAATATAAAGCTTTGCTTGATTATTATTATTATTTGGGTGTCTTTGCTTAATTAAATTATGTACCAATGGCTATTTCGTTACTCAATTGACACGAGCAAAGACTTGAGCCCCATGCATCTTGCCAAATTAGGGAAAAAAAACAATGACATTGACATAGTCATTCATATTTCATGCCTTTTTCATAAAACTTCTAAAAAGGAACTATTTAACAACATTCCTCTTATTAACAACTCTTCCATGAGCTTATTATTCTAGTTATTTTATTAAACAAGGGTACAGCTGAGAAAAAAAAAAAAAAACAATATTACTTAAACTTTTAAATAATAATTTTATTTAATAACAACGAAGGGCATATGTTTTCACTTTTCACACGTAGCTCAAAGTATATTATTAATATTACTATTATAGTTATCAGAAATCAGAATATAGAGCTATATATTAATTTACGTTATTATCCGTACAGCAAAAACATATTGTATATGTTTATGGCTTAAGAGTTCATTTATGTGCGCCATGGTCGTGCCACTGTCTCATCCAACATGGTTACTGTCTAATTTGTCTTCCTATAATAATAATTATATGTTATCACCAAATTAATTAATCATAGATATAGGTTATTTATTTTCTTTGACAAGTCAATTTAATTTATTAATTATACAATACACCATAATATTACTCGGAGATTGTGTTACAATGGTGCCTGTGCTTCCGTTCATTGGACATCGCAGCTAATACACAAGAATATTTAATGTTAGGAATAGCAAAATTTAAAAGTAGGGTATACTTTTTATTCTTGAAATTTGGTAAAAATTTTAAAAATATTCTTAAGTTTTATTTTATTTTAATTTTATTTTAAAAGTTTTTTATTTGTATTAAATATATTTTCGACAGTTAAATTTTTAAAAATTTAAGACTAATTTAACAATAATATATGAAAATTATGTTTAATTTGTTTGTATTGATAGTTGTTCTTATAAAATTGTTGTTGAATCGGTCTTAAATTTTTTGAAAAATTAGTTGTAAGAGGTATATTTGATGCAAATTAAAAATTTTTGGAACAAAATTAAAATAAAATAAAATTTATAGATATTTTTAAATTTTTTGTCAAACTTCAGAGACAAAAAATAAACTTTATCCAAAATTTAATTACATAAGGTGTAGAATTATATAGGATGAAAATTTATATGTAGTTATTTTTATATAAAGTTGATAGTTAAAAATCGTTAATAGATAATAATTTAGTCAAACCTATAAAATCATTTAATAACTTTTAGTTATCAATTTCACATGATAAATGAATTTTTACTATTATATATGAAAACTGAAAAAAAAATTAAACACATTATATTATATTAATATTAAAAATATTATTTTATACTAGAATTCATTAACATATATTTATATATAAATATATATTATTTAATTCAATTTTAATTTATATTTTGTATTATAATTTTAAGTGAATTTTATTCAATCTTTTTTAAAATAATATGTAATTTATTCTTTATGATGTGTGTTAATTTCTAACTAGGTGTTATTTTAATCGGATAACTAACTATACATGTAACTTGAGTTACTTTAATTAATTAAAGTTAATATCTCAACCATAGTAGAACTATTTTATAATAAAATTTTGAGATAAATACTAAATCAGTATCCGAAAAATTTTGGCGCTGACAAAATAGTACCTGACTTTTGTTATTGACAGAATAGTCCCTAAAAGAGTTTAAAATTTGACAAGTGTGTCACCGAGCTCGCCGAAGTAAATTTCCGACAAGCATAATGCTGACATGGCCACCGTATTCTAGTGACCTGGAAAATCATCCCTTAAACCCTAATCACTTCCTCCCAACGCAGACTCCTCCTCCATCTCCCTCCCGATCGCAGCCCTCCCGCTACCCAATGCAGCCCCCTCCCTCTTCCTCCTCATCACAGTCTCCCTTTCTTCTCCCTGCCCATCACAGCCCCTCCCCCCTCTCCAATGCACATTTTCCCCTCCTTCTCCCTCTCCATCACAGCCCCCTCCCCAAAGCATACTCCTCCCTCAACACCACTACTCGCAGCAACAATTACCTCAACATCAACAGCAAGCAACAACAACAACAACACATATTTTGCTCTCTCTCCCCATTGCAGTAACAATTTCAACAGCAATAGCAATCTCAATTGCAAGGGCACCATCAAGGACCACCACCACTACCATCGAAGCCTCCACAAGATCTGGAATAGCTACATCCCTCAGCTCCTCAGCCTTTTTCTCTTTCTCTTTTTATATTCATATATGCATGTTACGTGTTTGTGTAAATGTGTGTGTATGTGTGTGAATGAATATTGTTATTATTATTGTTATGGTCCTCCGAGAAGAGAAGAAAAAAATAGAAAAAAGAGAGAAGGAGAAACAAGCAATGTTATGTTCTGAATGTGTAGGTTCTTCTGTTGATTTTGTTTAAAATTTTGATGGTGTTATTTCTACTGTTATTGTTGCTTTTGCTGCTGCAATTAGGGAGGCAAAGAAAAAAGGGGGGCTGTGATGAGGAGGAAGATAGAGGGAAAGTCTGCGTTGAGAGAAAGGAATTAGGGTTTGGAGGATAATTTTTCAGGTCACCAGAATGCGTGGCCATTTCAGCATTGTGCTTGCTGGAGATTTGCTCTAGCGAACTCGGAACACACTTGTCAAATTTTAAAATCTTTTAGGAACTATTTTGCCAATAACAAAAGTCAGGTACTATTTGATATTTATCTCTAAAATATTTATTTAAAATAAATAATTATATAATTTCTTAAAATATCAATAATTAAAGCCTATTGTTTTTAAATCATTCTTTTTCAAATACAGAAAAAAAATGAAAAACTTTATTTCCCAAATCAAATACTTTAACTCTCTCTCTCTCACTATAATGGTTTTCACTCATTCCCATTTTTTTTATCACCCTTGCGTCTCCCAAACATCAGCATTTCATTAGGTGTCCCATTCTCTCTGTTTATCGTGCTGTCGCTGTTTTTCAAAGCATTATTGTTGTTGTTGACGTAAGTAGCGCCGCTCTTTTTACAATCTCCTTCTCTTTCATTCTGTTTCTGTCTTTTTTCAGTCTCTAACGAACATTTTATTTCATGTCCATCGTTCTTATGATTATAGTCGATGCTACAATTTAATTATATATAATGACTCGTGAATATTTATCATTTAATAATCATAGAATATCATTATAAAATATTAAAATAATATATCTGAAGTGTATGTTTTTGCTAAAACTAATATAAATTTTTTTTATTCTAATGCAGAAAATTGAAATTCTTTAAGATCAAAATAATGATACACAATTTTAAAGAAATAAAATTAGAACAATAATATCAATATTGTCTTCTAGTGTAAGAAGCTGGATTGCTCAGTATTTTCTGCATATCTATATGTGCATTAGTGATGGAATCCGAAGACACCTAATAATGTTGAGTGTTCTTTGATTGCACAGTACATGAAGAAAATAGTTTTGATTATTAATATTTTAAACAATTAAATAATTATCTATTTTAAATAATAAATTAATAATTTAATTATAAAATAGTTTTATTATAGTTAAAATATTAACACTAATTAAATTAAGAGTTATTCTTCATATTCAAGCGATTAAAGTTTGTAAACCTTACATGTTCAATTAAAACTAACTCAAAACGTACTTCGAACCATTCTTCTTCCTCTTCGTCTTCTCCTTCTTCTTTTCTTTCGTTTTTTGCCTTCTCTTTCTCCTTCTTCTTCTTTTTCTTGCTGCACGTTCTTCTTCCTCTTACTCTTATTCTTTTTCTTTTCTTTTGTTTCTGCACGTTCTTCTTCCTCGTCTTCCTCTTCTTCTTCTTCTTCATTTACGTTCTTTTCTCTCTGTTTTCTCGTTTTTTTTCGATTTTTCATGGTGAAATCGTTTTTGAAGAAGAAGAAGAAGCAGCAGAAGATGAGGAGGAGAAAGAGAAAGAGTTTTGAATTATGCATAAGATGTACTTCAACGAATTTTGGGTGTATTTCTTAAATCCTTTGGGTGTAGTTTTGTAATCTTTTGGGTGTATTTCTGTAATCCTTTGGGTGTATTCCTATAATCGTTTTGAGTGAATTCCTGTAACCGTTTGTGTGTATTTCTGTAATCATTTGGGTGTATTTCTGTAATCGTTTGGGTGTATTTCTGAAATCCATTATCTTCAAAAGGATTATAGATATACACCCAAACGATTACGAAAATACACCCAAAAGATTTAAGAAATACACCCAAAATTCGTTGCATAATTCAGAACTCTTTCTCTTTCTCCTCATCTTCTGCTGCTTCTTCTTCTTCAAAACGATTTCAAAGCTTAATTTCAGAAACCATGAAAATCGAAAAAAAAAATGAAGAAGAAGAAGAAGAAGAGGAAGAGGAAGAGGAAGAAGAAGAAGAACCGTTCTGAGTGTAGCACTTTGAAAACAGGAAAATCGAAAAAAAAAACGAAGAAGAAGAAGAGGAAGAGGAAGAGGGAGAGGAAGAGGAAGAAGAAGAAGAACCGTTCTGAGTGTAGCACTTTGAAAACAGGAAACGATTGAATAACGCATTAAAAGGCCCGTATGTGTAACAACTTGTAAGACTTGTAAGTCAAAAAAACTTGTATGTATAACACTCCTCTTAAATTAAAGTAATTCAAATTATAAATATAATTAGTTATCAGATTAAAATATTATTTAATTAAAAGTTAATATATTATAAAAAAGAAATTATATATTATTTTAAAAGGAATTAAGTAAAATTTACTCTAATTTTAAATTTTTAATGTAGACCTAACATAATTGCTAAATAATACGTGGTTTTAATTAAGCGGTTGATAAGTCACCAAAAAAAAATTAAGCGGTTGTTTTGTTAGTGAATCGAAGCTCACCTACGATAAATTTGGTTCAAGACGGCGAATTTTGGAGCCAAATTACTAATCAAATTATATATTGGTGTTACCCATCTTCTAAGATTACATAAATTAAATAAATAATAAACAATTTGAAAAACACGGCATAAGTAACTCTTGAAGATTCTTTTGGCAAAGTTCTTATCAAAAGATGTTAGTGAAGGGGTCGCAACTAGCAAGTAATTATCAAGCCATCAATATTGATATCTCAATGTTTGAAAGTAGATATTACATTTCAGTCACTGATATATCCAATAAAATTTATTAAGAAGAATTTAAACATTTGAGTGTGGTCATCACACTAAAAATTAAAGATGATAATGTAAATGTTAACATGAAATATAATAATTCAAACATTTAGAAGAAGAAATATTTTGTAAAAATAAAAAAAAAATTAACACAACTTTATTAAAAAACGAACTATTCTTCTCAAGATATATAGTGTTTTTTTCACGAGATTCGTTAATTCAGTCAATTGCTAATTTGTTACAAATTTAAATTTTATTTAAAGATTTATCAATAGTTAATAGGTTATTGTATATATAATATAGAATTTAAATTTTCGACAATTACTTAAACAAATGAATATACTAACCATTTCATCAACTTGAGTTGATAACAAAACATAAAATGAGCTTGACTTAATTCCAAAAAGATCTCCCTTTTTTCTTTTATGTTTATTGTGCTTATTCTGAACCATAAACGAAACTACATCTTTTTTACAAATTACTAGTAGGATTAGCTGAGCTCAATTTTGTTTTGTTTAGTTTGGTTTAATTTTGATAATGTGCATAAGCCTAACCTGTGATTAAAGCTAGATGATGATTATATTATCCTTAATGCATATATTTGCGCTATATCAACATCCAGGAAGCTCACGAAAGTTCCATCTGGTCAACATAAAGATTGATGAAATCCATTAATATATAAACTTACTTTGTCTTTTTCCGTGACGTTTTTTCCGTGCAAAAAGAATCCACAATTAAACAAAAGTAAGTAGAAATTTTGTTCAAATTAAACTTATAATAAAATCAACATCAGCAATAATCATGGAAAATCCCTTTTCTATTTTTCTTTTTAATTTATTTTACGAATTAAATAATGAAACATTTTTCTAATACAGCTCCCCTCAGCTTAGCTTGTTGTAGATACTGTATGATACATAGAACTTAAATAGCTTAATGTGTTTATTTGATGGGACACAGAAATTAATATATAGATACGGTGATATACGTTTATTATTTATTTGTTGAGACATTGATTTTTGAAGAATACAGTAACACACAAATATATATAAAATATATGTATTTGGTATTTTTAAAAAAAAATGAAATACTGAAACACATTAAATAAAACACAAATATTTACTCATTTATCTTTAATAATTTATTTTTATCTTTATTCTATTGATGATAATATAAGACTAAAATTGATATTTAGTTTATATTAACGTGTCTTATTTATTATTATTAAATACAATAAAATATTTGTATATCTTTATATATATGCTTCTTTGTGTATTTGTGTCTGTATTCATGTAATATAGACTAAATACATGTCTAATTAAGACTAAGTACTAGTTTATGATATGAAAACAATTTGGAGTCAACATTAATTTAACCAACTATTTCAAAAATCAACCAATAATTAAATATTAAAAAAATATCCAATAATAATATCAATAAATACATACAATTTAAGAATAAAAATTTGTTGATGTAAGATTATATAATAATTGATTAGTAGTATATTAAAATTAAATTTATGATTTTATGAAAATTTGAGCTTAATATATACTTAAGTTGCATTTTAGAGCTAATGAGTTATAACTCAAATGATAACCTTTTTATATTTATTTAAGAAGTCGTGAATTTGAATTTCTCTACTGGTAAAAAAAATAAAAAATAAAAAAGCTTCTGTTTAGACGTTACTTTCACTAAACTATAGTTGATTTTGTATTTATGTGTTATATGAAAATATATTTATTTATATATCTATAAAAAATAAAAAATAAAACACGTCTTGATAGACATGATATCCAACAAGACAGTAGCATTATATAGAATACAATATTTAATTAATTTTCTATGTCCTAAGCTAGTTGGAAGAGCACATGACCCACACTGGTCCAGCTAGGTCCCTTGTAATGTGATCCTATATATACACTCCTAATAACCAAAAACCAATTCACTCAAACATTTCCATCATCTCAAAGCATTATCAAGTGAACAATTTTATTCTCTTCCACCCAAAAATACAAACCATGGCTTGTTGGTCTGCAGAAAATGCCACTAAGGCCTATCTCAACACTTTGAAAATGGTTAGTATTTTTTTTTTTAAAATATAACATCATTTGTACATATAAAAACAAACATATTTAATTGTCTAAATTCGATTATTAAATATGTTTTAATTTTAATGTACAACTAATATTATCGTTTTTAATAAGACTTTTTATTTTTCAGGGACAAAAAGCGAAAGAACCGGCTGTGGCGGAGTTTATATCGGCCTTGGCCGCCGGGAACAATGCGCAGCTAATGGTGGTGGCTTGTGCCGGGGCGGCCGACTCAGCCACCTTACTAGCCCTAGTAGAGGCGGCAAATCAAACCGGGGGACACGTGATTTGCATTGTTCCAACTCATGAAGACTTAAATGGGTCAAAGTATGTTGTTGGAAGAACAGCATCAAATGAAGTCGAATTCATGGTTGGAGAGGCTGAGATCCTTCTCCTTAACCAGTACGCCGCCGCCGACTTCGTCCTCATCGATTGCAAGCTCAAGAACCATGAAGAGATTCTGAAGGCAGTTCAAGTTGGTGGAAGGAAGCAAAATGGGACATTGGTGGTTGGTTACAATGCATTTGTGTGTAAAGGGTCTAGGTGGTCCTCTTCATCATCTTGTGGTTCAAGAACTCAGTTACTTCCAATTGGAGAAGGATTATTTGTAACTAGGTTTGGATCAAGCACAGTTCATACTCCAAAACATGGAATCAACAAGATCAAGAGTCGTTGGATTGTTAAGGTTGATAAATGCACTGGGGAAGAACATGTTTTCAGGGTTAGGTTTCCACAAGGAAAAGTTATTCAAGCTTAAATTAAAATTAAAACATATATATAAATATTTAGGATTCAGAAAAAAAAATTAAGGGGGTGTTAATTAAGTTTTGCTTCTCTTAAGAAGAAGCTCATAGTAGATAGTACTATTCTAAATGTATATATAAATATATATTATTAGATGAATTGGTTTTGAAATTTTTGGGTGATTCCTTTTAGTTATGTTCTAATAACAAAGTGATAATTGATTAAGCATTACAACTATCAATTACACCATATTAGTAAAAATAATTAATTTTAAAAAAAGTAATTATATTTTTAAATTTAATTGAATCATCGTGTATAAATTTTTTTATCTTATAAATATATTAAAATTAAACTCATATTAATTAATATATTATAAAATGAATTAATATCGTATCATTAATGTATATCTTTGTTCAAAACTTTAAAACAATAAGTTTATGATTTTCTTATTAAAAATGTATATTATTGGCTAATTAAAATTTAATTTATGTCAACTTTATAAATCACACTTGAAATTTAATTGTGTACACGAGAGATATGGACATTATTCTTCCTAATAGTTCCCGAAACGCATGTAATTATATTGATTTAGTATGTCATATATATAATTAAAATTTATCTATTCATTATTTCTAAGTTGGCTTTTTAGCCTAAGTTTCTTAATTACCCACCAAAACCAAACTTTGAATAATTAACTTATGGTAAGCTTTTTGATGAGTTGATATCATGATTGAACATCTTTCCCACCTCTTATTACTTTAATTCTCCCCTGGCCTAATGATAGATTTAATTTGGATACTCATTATTGATCCATTGATGAGTCCCACTTGATTATTAATTAAAGCCAAACAGAGCCTAATTAAGTCCCTAACCTCAAAGTACAGACACCAGGCTGTACATAATAATAATAATAATAATAATAATAATAATAATAATAATAATAATAATGTTAGCATATGTCCTAAGAGTACTATATAAATATACTATATAATAATTAGAAAATTTACATAGAAAATGTAAGTCAAATAAAAAGAAATTAAATTTTTATGCAATAAATTCTTGGGAAAAATCAAACTTTTCATTTTTCATTCTCTTAACCAATGTCTTTAATAGATTTTTTTTCTTGCTAAATTGTAATAATAATGAAACTAAAAGTGTAATTAATTTAAAAACCAAGTTATGATGATGAAGCTTCTACCTGCTATGCTCTAACATGAGGCTTGTGATTCTGTCTCTCCACATTACAGCAAAAACCTTATGGTAATGCTGGATACATGGATATAGGTGTATAGTATAATATACAGTATCATCCAAGATTGTAAACAATTATTAATATTAATATTATTATTTATTTATTTAACATTGATCAGAAAACATTTTATTAATTAGCAGTCAACAACAGCTAATTGGTGCTTGCATGCTTAGGGAATAATCACTACTGCTCCAGTGTCCTTATTGCAAGGGCAACAATTGAATTCCACAATAATGTATCATTATTGTGCTGTTAAATTTAATTTATAAATAAATTATTAATACTTAATACTATAACATTCATAAGATGGGATAAATTAGAGAATGTCATTAGATTGAAACGTCTAGTAATTAAATCATTGCAAGTTAAAATAACAAAGATATGCCAAACTAGATTATTAAGTCAAAATTATGTTTCCTCAAATATCTTGTATTTGACATTTTCAGTTGCTTGTTATTAGTTAAATAATTTTTTTTTCAAAGTTAGAAATGAGATTCGTACTGCAATCTCTAAATGAGTATGGAGAGACTATGTTATTTGAGTTATAACTCATTGGCTATTAGTTAAATACTTTACTTATTATTACTTATGCATGTTTAATATTTATTAATTATAACAATAATTAATGAATACTAAATAAAATAAATTTTAACTATTTTTGGTTAATTTTTTTTTAACTAAACATTTCTGTTTTTTTATTTGAATTTAGAATTTTGTTGTTTTTTTGTTTGGGCCAGAATATAAGTGGGCTGGGAACTGGAAAGTGGGGAGTGGGGTCAATGTTAAGTTGTTAACTAACAATTGGGTGAAATAGAGAAAATGTAATAGGCCTGTTGGATGGTTGGGTACATAACATGCAGAATGGACCCAAATGGTTTATAACTGTACAGCATCTTTCAAGCTCACCAAAAAAAATCTCACCCAAAAAGGTCATTATTGTCTTTGTATGTCCAACAACTTTTTCTCAACATGTGACTATGTGAGGACCACACCAAACCCTAAGTGAAATTCTTAAATCCTGCATGTCACATACATCATACGCCACTGAAGCGTTTTGAAATACGAAAAAGATTTTAACAAACGCACCAAGCATGCTTGTTAAAATCTTATTATCTAAACATTTAATGATAGCATCAATCGAGACCCACATTGTTATCACAATTCACAACTTCCATGTATTATACCTTATATAATATGGTCCATAATAGTTCTTGACATAAAACCAAACAAGAAAAGAAAAGAAAAGAAAGAAAGAAAGAAAGAAAGGGTGGATTTAACAATTCAAAAACTGAATTTTTTGTAGATATCCATGTGACACAAAAATGGTAGGACAGCCTGGTGCACAAGCATTTCGCATTAACGTAAGGTTCAACAAAATATGCACCCAAAAAATGTAAGTATGACTTATGTCAGAAGATGACCACTAGACCAAGACCTTACGTGCACATTATCATTTAAAGTTACACTACTATACTCCTTCAGTGCATTTTTTTGTGTTGTCATTATCTGAATTTTTTGGCATATTTCTTTAACTGTATATTCAGATACATTGATCTAAAATCATAACAGAAAAAAAAATACAAGTATATATTAACAGTCATTTGTTAATATCAGCATATTTTTCTAGTTGTATTATATTGTTCTTATTGCCATGCCACAGAAGTAGAAAGCAAAAGAAAAGGCTCAAATAACCTGATTTAGCCACAACTTAAAAAGGAGGGGACTACCAAAAAACGTGCAGATAGGTTCATTCAATTAGCATTTATTCCTATTGGAAATTTGAAAAGGGAATGTGATTCCTGAATCATCATGATGTTATGTGCACACTACCACCATTGATGGAGATATATCTGATTTTTCTTTTTGTTTATGCTTGTCTCTGTAAAAAGGACATTTCAAAATAGAGCCATTCATCATTTCACCATAAACATAAACACACAAAATAAACAAAGCAAAAACAATTGGACAAAATAGCATATGATTAGAGAAATTCTTAATAACAGGCTACAAACTACAATCTACTGTCCTAGACATTCACAGAACAAGGTAGTCCTTAGTTAAGGACACAGAATCAATGTCACTACCATGAGTAGCTATATCTTGATGGTATGATAATCAAAACGGCTTGGTTACTGTGATCAGAGACAGCTACTACAGTTGCTGAGTTCTTGAACAATGGCTTCCATTGTTGGCCTCTCGAAGGGAGACTCGTGGGAGCAAAGCAAAGCCATCTTTGCGAGTTTAGCAGCCTCGTATTCAAAGAATCTGCCATGCAAATTCGGGTCGATGAATTCTTCGAACTTGAAGGATTCCACGGCAAGGCGTAACGAGCAAGTTATCTTCTGCTTCCCTGTGAGGATCTGGAAAAGAAGCACCCCGAAAGCATACACATCGCTTTTCTCTGTAAATTTGCCTGTAGTTGTGTACTCAGGAGCCAAATAACCCTTGGCAGCACTGGCCTTTAATGCAGAGAAAACGATGTCATTAGTGAGAAGCTTGTACAGGCCGGAATCTGAAAGCAGCGGGTTGTATCGCTGATCGACAAGTACTTTCTCCGCAGAGATGTTTTGGTGAACAAGAGCCGGTTTGTTTGCCTTGTATGCATGTAGATATGCTATACCTGAAAAAAGAAACAAGGTTCAGTATAAACGAGAAACTTGTAAAGATTAATAGTGTATCATATGGTTCATGTTTACTTAAATTCAATAAATAAAATAAAACACTTCATCAAAATGAAAAAAATTCATGTAGATGCAAATCAACTAAAGCAGAAATTAAACTTTAAGCCTTCACTCCTTTTATATGTCACTTCGAAAATTCATTCCATCCTTTTTATTAAGATCCAAATCAGTGTATCGGAATACAATCTGTATCCAGAAACCTCGATCCAAGGATGTGCCAAATTTTCGCAACGACAAATAAAAGAATACGGACAGATTACAACTTTAGGATGGTTAGTTGGTTACCATATTGGAATGCTGAACTACTTGAATGTAAGGGCAAAGAATAGAAGACTAACCTTTGGCAATGCCTTTCACAATAGAAACTCTAGTTGACCATTCCAGGATTTCTCCGTTACCCTCCTTCACATCTAGGTAGCGCGTCAGATTTCCATTAGGCACAAAATCATAGACAAGGAAGCATTCACCTCGTCCCCTTGAACAGCAAAATCCTCTCAACCTCACTAAATTCTCATTCCTCAGTGAGGTCAAAGTGTTCAGGCCCTTCAAAAATTCAGCTTCATCTGATTTGCAGCTAGTTTTACTGATGCTCTTAACAGCAACAACAGACCCGTCTCTCAAAACTCCTTTATATGTTGCACTGAAGTTGCTCTTACCTAACAAATTCATATCTGAGAAATACTGAGTTGCCGACTCTACTTCTTCCAAGTTGAACCTGAAACTCTGGAACATATCTTGGCTATCTCCATTGAAATTCCTGCTATCAGCTAAAGGGTCCCATCCATTGGCATACTCAAGGCTCACTAGAGGAGAACCGTTTTTCCTATATATACCCTTGGTTTGATCAGTACTTAGGCGGCTCTCGGAGATATCAAAAGCATTTCCAAGCTTTTGTTTCCGTCGACGGTACAATGTAAAGGTCAGAAGTCCAATTGCTGATACTGCAATCATAACCAGAACTATGCCAACCGTAACAGATGTGTGCTTGGATTTTGATGAACTTTGGCACCGAGTTCCATTGCAAGGCAACTTTACATTTGCAGTTTCTGGGATATCTCTAGATAGACCATTAACTCCTGCCCCATAGGGTTCAGGTCTATTGGGGTTGACATGATCCGAATCATTGCAAGCTCTCAAGGATGAAAACCCAACTCCACATAACCCCGCATTTGATTCATACACAAATCCATATTCCAGTCTCTTAAGAGCTTCATTAAAGCAAAGAAAGAAAATAAGCATACTTTAGAGTTTAGATTCATAATTTCGGATAAATAAAAACAATTTAACAAGGAAATTAACAGCACCAACAAATTAAGGTAACCATCAGCAAATCATTGTTACCAGGAGGTACATTCCCAGAGAGCGTATTGTTGTGAACATCCAGAACTTGCAGTGAAGTAACATCAGCTAGTCTAGAGGGAATGGAACCAAAGAGCTTATTAGAGCTCAAATCTAGTCTCATCAACATTCCCAAATCACCTAGACTAGCAGGGATTGCACCTGTTAACTCGTTCGATTGCAAAGCAAGAACACTAAGCTTTTTCAAATCACCAAGCTGTGTAGGTATGCTTCCTGTCAACTGATTGTAACAAAGCTGCAAAACTACAAAGCAGAAAAAACATATGCAAGATAAGCACACTCCCAAGTTTGAATCACCAACAGATAGCTATTCACATCTAAAGAAAACAGCAGGAAACATCAACTTTTTTATTGCAAGAAAAAGCTTGTAAGACTCAACAACAGAGTTGAAGGGGATTGTTTCCCATATCAATATCACAATATGTTTAATTTTTTGTGTACATTAGCAAAATGCAGGAAAAAATTTTTTGGGTGTCTGAGAAAACAATGAAACACGCTAAAGAGCTAAGCTATCCCTCAGAACTACATCCTGGATATCAGTCCCAGGAGTTTTAATTGAAAAGAATCTCCATTTACACAAGGAAAAAGGTAAAACGTTTGAGGAAAAGAATTAAATAGAGTTCAGAAACAGATACATGAGATTAATAACGTTGTTGCCCCCTTCATATCCTAGTTCATACCTAGGTCTTGCAATTAAAACAGAGGAGTTCAGGTGGTTGGAAATTGTATTTATAGCTGTTTAAAATGTCTTCTACAAAGATGATTTCTCGAAAGAGAAAGAAAAAATAAAAAGCGTTGAGCTACAAAAGTACAAATTCACTTCCCTTCTCATGAATCAACTACTTTGAAACACTGCAGTGCAAGAGAACCACCATTTGAGGGAAAAGTACCAGAAGGTCCATAACAGGACATGATAGCTAATGGTACAGGAACTAAACACAACAAAGCTCAAATCTTTCAGTGAAACCCGGAAACTAAACATCATTCAAATGCACAAAAATATAAAGAGATAGAAGCTTTCAACAAGTAACCATTTGAAGCAAAACCACAAAAAGTTCCAACGTTTTCAAGAGGGAAAAAAATAAAACATAACATCTAACCTTGGAGGTTCTCCATCTTGCCGATCTCAGAAGGGATTTCCCCAGAAAGATGATTAACATTCAGATACAAATCACTGAGCTGAGTCAAGTTTGCAATCTCCTTAGGTATGTCGCCAGATAATGAGTTATAATGCAAGTAGAGTCCTGTAAGGTGCTTAAGTCCAGCAATGGAAGATGAAAGCTTCCCAGAGAGACCTTTCCCTTGCAGAGAAATATTTGCAACTTGACCTTGATCATTGCAAGCAATACCTTCAAAGGAACCACCACCACAAGGGTTGCCATTCATGGTCCAAGATGAGAGATAGGTGTTGTCCGGATCCAAAGCAGCCTTCAAGTCCAACAGTGATTTAAGCTCATCATCTTCGACATTTCCACAAACACATGGTGGGTTGAAAACCAAAAACATTACGAGAGAGAAGAGATGAAGAAGTAATGAAGGAACTGAACACCCCATTTTCAGTTGAAGGATGAAAATGAGGTTGAGGATTGAAGTCCTTTTCTTTTTGGTCTCCCTTTAAACTCAAATTCTTGTTGTGTTTAAACCAAAGGCTGTTTTTTACTTTACTTGTTTCTGAAACACTTGAATGGGTAGTGTCTGTTTTCTCCACAAGGCAAAGGAGAGAGGGTGGTAATGGAGGAAGTGACAAAAGTTGCAGAAGAAAATGGACAGGTCAGGAACCAAAGGGTGTGGAGAGAGAGAGAGATATGATAATAAAGGAAGTGAGTGAAAAGTGGTGTTCATGGTGTGCATGCAAGTTCTGAACTGTGATTGAATGTTGACCGTTGGATTTGGTTGGAACATAGTGAGGGTTCTTATGTTGTTTGTCTGTTACTTGCACTTTGGTTTCATGCTCCAAAACAAAAGCTCCAAGTATTGGGATGCTACTTCCTTAGATATGTGTCTCTGTTACTACTTAATGTCGTTATGCCAAAATAATATTTTAAAATCTTATATGATTCCAGATATTTAACTACCAAACAAATGATAAAACATTATTAGAATTTATTATTTTTAATTATTAATTAATTATCAATAGTTAAAATATATTATTAAATTATTAAATTAAAAAAATTAAATTTATAACTAAAAATGACGGTAAAAAATACACTCTAATATTTTTTTAACTAATTTATTTGATATAATATGTATTTATATCTTAAATATTTTTATATAAAAAACATTTTTAAAGAACACTAACTTTATTTGAATTATGTTATGTCTACATATTATATGTAAGATGTTATATTAATTTGTCTTTTATTATTAATAAATAGTAAAATTAATGTGTCTTAATCTTTAACAAAAAAAATCTTTAGTTTAGGCTCAAAATTGAAAGAAAAAATTGTAGAAGAAAAACTCTTTATAATAAATCCAAATAAAAATACAAAAATTCAATCTAAAGAAATTTTAGAACACATATATATAATAATAAATAGAATGTAAGTGAAAGAATGAAAAGATAAATCTTCAGCTTATTATATACTTAGGCAAAACAGTTTTCAAAGTGGTACTTTCAGCTTCATTCTTTTGGAGTGTGCTGCAAAAGTTAGATTTTATTATGATGAGTGCTGCAAAAGTAAGATATTGTGTGTACCAAAGATTATACAGCAGTATTAGGAAACAGCTACTTAAATTGAGGGCTAATGTTTTTTTTATATGAAAAAAAAATATTGGTGTTTTTGTCAAAAATAAAATTATTTAGTGTAATTATATGTGGGTGAATTTTATAAAAAAAAAGCTAACATATAAGATGTCTGTTATATGTAAGATGTGTGTTAGATACGTGTAATTATTCCGACAATACGCATAATGCATGTTGGACACGTGTCATTATTTTAGTAACATATAAAATATGTGTTACACGTTTTTTTATACTTCTATAAGTAACACACTTTAAATATTAATATTTAACTAAAACATCATTTTTATTTCTATATTAAAAATAATTTTTATAAATTGAGATTCACCTTTTAACATATATATATGTTGGTTTTAAATATGTAGGATAAATATTAATGTTATTATTAACTTTTTTTTAATCTTATTTGCGTCTCAATCATTTGTTTTCCTTTTCAGTAATGCAAAATAGATGTTATGAGCTCTACATATTATTGTAGTTGAAGAGTAGAATGCAGGGGATGTGAATAACCCTATTAAGTGATATGGTATTTTTGTTATAATATCTAAATTGTTTAACTTTTTTTTCAAAATAAAAAACAAAATATTTAAAATAAAAAATAAATTATATAAATTTTATTAAATATTATTTATTTATCTTTTTTAATAACTTAGGTACAATATAACAAATACCATAGCATTCAGCTAATATTTATTATCAGACAATAGTACTATCACTATCTAATATAATGGCAAATAATTATGTCAATGTTATAATTAGACAGTTGTCATTATTTGTTGAGTAAAATGTTATTACCTGAACCAAGGTATTATAATTTGAGCAACATTCCCATCTCATTATAATTTGGTGTCTCTTACAAGAAACAAAGTAAAAATGATAATGTCATAAGGGACCAATTGATCTAAAAATTAACGTTAAAATTTTTTGTATAATGTTAATAATCATTTTAGAAAAATAAAATGTTGTAAAAAATTAATAAAATAAAATTTTAATTACCTTAAAATTTATATTTTTTATTTTTAGTCTCGGTAACTTAATTTATGGCTAACTAAAATATTACTTAATCATTTTAGTAGTTTTTTTTCAGGTTTGATTCAACAATTTTGACAATAAAAAGAGGTTTAAAAAATTTAATAATAAACGAGGAAATAAATGTAGGAGATAAATATGTCGGGTTCTGTTGGTCCCACTTCTGACTAGCAAGCTACGTCTGCCACGTGGGCCGTTAAGAGAATGGAGGACACGCGCCGAGAAGAGAGCGTGATAGAGCTCCATGCATGTGGGCACAGATTCCGTCGCATTTAGTCGCACTTTTCAAATTCAAACTGGGTTTCTATCCTCTGCTCCCAGCTCCACCGTAACACCTTACCAAGATTATATAATATATAACATCTTAAATATAAATATAAGCTTTAAAATAACAGGATTGTTATTATATCATGAACTTGATTGAATGATATTTCTAAGGTTTGATTAGGTTTTTATAGTTTTTATTTAGGTGTCTATATTTTTAAAATTTAGAATTAAATATTTATATTAAAATATATATATATTAAACATATATTGTTAAAACACACCAAAATATTTATCTAAGGGACCTATAAAAGAAATTTTATGACTTGTAAGTTGTAAAAAAATTTTTAGTTGTCATCGTATCTTTTAACTTAATAGGTTAAGGATTAATTCGTTAAATCTGAATTTCATTTAAAAGTCTATCACTGTCAATAAATTACTCGATATACAAAATAAAATTTAAATTTTAACACTTATTTAAACAGACGAATAAACTAATTATCTGACTAATCCAACTATCCAAGTTGATTTAAGTTGTAACACTTTAATAATGGTCATGATAACTGAAAAAGCATGTTTCTGCAAAAAGTTTTTTTTTTTATCTTTTGGGCCCTGAACAATAGGGTCTTCCATTGATTTGTTTTATTACAAAATATGGTAATACCACTATAAACCATAATTAGTCGTGCTTATTTCTTAATTAACTTATAATTTCGGGTTAGTCAGCACCATCATGTGCTCCAAAATATTGGATTATTTGGAAGATTCTTTGATTTAAATCATTTATGCTGTTTCCACACCTTCCAAAAGCTAGTACACTATATATAAATTAACTTATATTATATCTATAAACTCTTATTTAATTCTTTTTTCTTTGGCAAATCACATGCACGATCTCAAAATAGTTGAACAGAACCGGTATAGTAATTTTTTTAAAAATTTGAATAATTTGATACATGCAAAACCAAATAAAATAGGACAAAAACGTGAAATATTTGGTTTTTTGCATAAAGTTATTTTCAATCCGTTGAAATAATAAATTTGACGGATAGCAGATAAAAAATAAAATTCCCACAGAATATTGGACCACCATAGCAAACATTGCCATAACCTTTTATTCTTTTCATCGGACAAGGGTTAATTAATAATTATTAATAAGTAACATAACTTTTTATATTTCTAATATTGTGAAGGAATCACAATAATCCAGTTGGTAAGACAAAAGAGAAAAGAAAAGGACCATAATGTTCTAACATTTGGTTAAGACTTAGAAGAATATTGGAAGATTTCACTAATAAAAAAGAACTAAGAAGGCAGATAATAAATTAGTAATAGATTGCATGGGTAATACCAAATGGTCCTGCCATTTTCTACTTTGTCTTTGTTCAGGAGGAGAATAGATTCCCCCTACCAAGATAATTTAGATAATTAGATTGGTTTATTTTTTGGAGATTGGAGCACAATGTGAATGTGAATGTCTAGTTAGTTGAACACCATTGTCATGTATAATGGTTCCATGACTTAGGTTAACTCAAAGACTAATCGCAATAATATCTTATGTATATATTTGTTTTGTTTTATATGCTAAACCGACACATATTGTTTAATTATTACATAAAATGTGAATTCATTTACTTTTTAATGGAGTTATTTTACCTTCTATTCATGAATCCAAATATTAATTCATTTCAGATAAAATATGATCTAATATTAAAAAAATATATTATTAGAAATAATAAATAAAGTAATCGGCTATGACTTATGAGTTTTAATTTTTTGTAAGAAATTCATTTTAAATTTTTCTAAAAAAGCATATAATTGACCTAGTTAGTGGATTACTCTTTTAAATCTTATCTATTCGTATAAAATATAACAAAATAGAGACTTAATATTTGTTTAATTAATAAAAGTACAATACTCTTTATTTAATAAAAAAAATATTTAACAATATAATAAGGCGGCATCAATTTGATGTACAGATATAAAAAACACTACTTCCTTATTACACTTGTACATAAATATGATATAATGCAATATCTGGTCATAGATAATTAATTGCACTTTTTGTTTTTGATATTAAAGTGGTAATAGTATTTTTTTTGAAATGTAGATTCTTAAAATATTATTTTTAAATATAAAATTATTTAATTAGAGAAATAAAAATTAGATTGTTTGATTTGTTAGAGATACGAAAATTGAACTATTCGATTTATGAGAGGTATAAAATTAAATTATTCAATTTTTGTTAAAAATAAATAAAAAAATTTAAGATACAGAAATCAAATTATTAAATTTGTGTACTTTTTATAATTTAAAAAATATTAAAAATTACAATATTAGAATATATCACTATTTTTACTTTAATTCATATAAAAAAAAGCCAATTAATTGAGTCCAACTGTCCAAGGATGTTAAAGTGTTAAACACTTAATACAATAGTAAATTAGTAATCTACGAGACTACCCTACCCCAAAAGAAGGTTTTGAGTTTTGACATATAATATTGCAAAGTGATGCTTTTAAGGCATTGGACCTTGTTATAGCTTTGGGGTCCTATATACATGCCCTATCAACACCACACCATTAGTAATAGTAGGAGACACAGCAGAGAGGGTGGTGTTTGTTTAATTTGCCAAAGGCAAGAATGAAAATAAAGAGAAAAAGGCATACATTATGAACAACTTTTTTTTATATATATATTGAATTATAAGTGATGAATTTTTTGAAGATGGCCTAAACTATGTGTTATACATTATTATGGACTTTTATAAAACATCAATAACATTTTGTCTTTTGATAATAATTTTTTTTTTTTACAAAACGTGTTACCATCATAATGGTATAAAACATTAAAATAATTAAATATTTTCGTGTTTCACACTGGAATTATCTATATATAAAAAATTTAGCAATTTAAGAAGTCTAATTTGAGAAAGTATGTATGTTTATATTTTGTCTAAAAATTCTTTAGGATAGATATAAAATACTCACAATATTGTTTCTATTTATTTACAAAATTCAATTTAAAAATTTTGTTTAAAAAAAATAACTATAGAATCATTTGGCTGGCCGACCAAATAAACATTGGCAAATAATATAAAAATTTATACAAAAACAATATAGTATTTAAATTGAATAATCTCTTAAATCAACTTATTATAATAAATGATTGATATATTTAAATACTTTAATATATAATAATTTCATACTGTAATGTGGCTGTGCTATTTCTTTTCATGTGCTTGTGGATTTATTACATATATGCTCAGACATTTATGAGATGTGATATATAATTTTTCACATGTGTGTATTGTTGTTCTATAAGTAAATAAATGGCCTTTTCTAATTTCTACTTTAAATATTTCTAAAAATTAAGCTCATGATTTCCATTTTTAATTTTGCATTTTAGGGTTTTAGAATATTTTATTATTCTCTAAGCTCCTCTTGGGCACTTCTTTAGATGCTCTGCAGAGACATGAGGCATCTCTTTATGCCAACAAAATGCTACGCTTCACTTTTATCACTCACTTTCCATGGCAAGAAAGTAGAGGTGTTAACCCATTATTATGTCTTTTTAAGAGAAGGAAAAAGTTAGCTAGGGTTCTAACCCTTCTCTTTTCTCTCCATATAATTTAGAAAAGAAAAAAAATAAATAGATCCATAATTTTATAATTTTAAGATATATAAATTTTTTATTAATTAAAAATATAAAAATGTTATTCATTTTTAAAAATTGAGATATTTAAGTTTTTCGTCTAAAATATATATAGAAGACAAACAAATCCTTTAGAAGAATTTAATGTTTCGCATTTTAAAATGTGAGAAACGTTTTTTTATTTTCAATTAATCGAAAATTTATTTATTTTTAAGATATAAAAAGTTAAAAATATATTTATCATTTTCTCTTAAAAATTTCTTTACTTTCTCTCTTCATTATAAGACTAAGCATATTTTTCTACCTTTTTTCTCAATTTAAAATACAAAAATCTCATTTGTATACCAAAATATATGTAGATGAATTTAATTATTTTTAATATATATTTTATACTAATAATTAATTTTCAGTATATATATAATATAATTATTTTTTTATTTCGAACGAATTTAGGTGGGTACATGATGATGGAGATTAGTCATAATAAACATAGATCTGAATTGGAGGTGATGATGTGGCATAAAATTATTAGCCATCATTTTCTGATTTCTGTTGGGTAGGATTGGAGCAACTACCTCCATAGAAGGAAAGGAATATGAACAAGTCAATGAATTACTATTTGATTGTACCATAGTCCAATATTGTAATAATAATAGTAATAGTACCATATGGTGATGACAACATGCAATTTTCATTTGTGTATCTTTGCATGTGATTTTCCATTATATTCAAAGGAAAATCTTAGACTTATATGATTCAAATTCAAATTTCTCGTGGGTACGTTCTACTCTTTTCATGAAGCATGACAAATTGTATTACCTAGAATTTGTCTTCATTATTGGAGACAGCTTCTTGGAAGTTTTAATACGAATCAAATTCTTCTAGCTAGTAAGAAGATCAGATTAATAAAAGAATAAAATAATATTAATTTTTTAAATTAAGATAATAGATTCATAAATAATAATAATTATAAATTTAAATGTGATTAAAATATATTATTTTATCACTTTACAAATTTCTTTAAGAGGTTTTTTTTTTATAAAATACAGTTTCGTCAGTGCGATCACAAAACACATCAATATTATTTTTTATTGAGTAATATTTGTTTATTATATTATTAATAGATGTATTCAGTTTGTATGATATTTAATTTCAAATCGATTTAGAGTAGTTATACCACTATTGAAATATAGTTATTAATTGGATGTAATTTCACTTTAAATAAGGGCACACTACATTTAATAATAAAATTATGAATTAACCTAGATTTAATTAAGCAGAGTGAATTGCTTGAACATATTCTCATTTGCTTGGGTCAACATCTCATTTTGATAAAGAATATGCAGAAAGTTTAGACAGCCATTCATGCATGTAATACTCCCAAAGAAGAGTATGAAAAAGAAAGGATTAAAAATCACATATACAAAAGGGAAAAAAAAGAAACAACCAAGATTCCGAGCATAAAGCTGTAAATGATAACGGTGGCCCAAAGTATCCAATCAATGTGGGGGAAAAAGAATAGTGCTAGATTTATCACATTACATGCATGTAAGGTTTAGTTAGTCATGGTAACACTATTCGAATTTATGGATATTTATTTTATTTTTATTCGTTTGAGGTGGATAATTATTCGTTGGATATTTATTTTATTTTTATTCGTTCGAGGTGGATAATTATTCGTTTTGTACTGTGATAGGTTTTTACTAGAATAGATTTTTGAGTCAAGTGAGGACAGATTTAGATAATATATGTCCGAGTATATATATATAATATATAATGTTAATATGTAATATATATAATATATGTAAAATAATTAATAATATTATATTATATTTAAATTTTTACTTTAATTTATGTTATGTATGTGATGATGATTATATAAATTTTAAAATTTAATTTTATTTGTTGAATTTCAATAATTATAGGGGCGGGTACGATACCCATAAAGACGGATTAGATTTTAACTTTTTACTATCTACAAATTTTATGCGAATTATTATATGACGAGACGAAATTTGATAGAACAAAAACCTACCTCTACCGACTCTATTATCACCTCTAGATTTAGCCGAATTGACATATGTTTTATATAAAAAAATATTATTTATTTTATTACGGCTTAGGAGTTATCCAATTTGATATTTACTCTAAATTTAACCATTAAAAAAGTGATTATTTCATTCATTTTTATTTATTTTTAGGATATTCGTATACCAAAAATGCTATGTATATATTTAACTTAATTATTAAAATTAGTATTTATGTTATATATATATAATTTAATTTATTTTTAATATATATTTTATATTTTAATATATATTTTATACTAATAATTAATTTTAATATAAATCTAATATTATTATTTACATACACCTCGATAGCGTGCACACACTATATTAAAGGCACATTTATATATCCACAAACTAGCTAGGTAACTTTAGATTTGACCATGTTTATTGGAATGATATTTGTAATTTTTAAAAGTGTAATATGATGCATTTTTTGAGTGAAACTCCATAATGGTCTCTCAGATTGAGTCCGTGCACCAATGTTATCCCTAACTTTCGAAATGCTCTAATTGCATCCTTTAGATTGAGCTCCGTGCAAAATCCTAGTCCCTCCACCCAATTTCGGCATGACTCAGCAGTCGGAGCGCTGAGCTGGCTGCTTATTGTCCACGTAGGCAGCCTTAAACGACGCCGTTTTGCCTGGATAGTGTTAACGAATCAGGACGACGTCGTTTTGCCTTGGAGGGGAATTGAAACGTTGCTTGAGGAGAGGGTTGATCATTCATTAGTCTTTCTCCTACTTCTCTTCAAACGTTTCCTCTCGCTGTCGTCGTCCAGAGAATGGTGTGACATTAGGGCACGTTCTGGTTATTGCTTGAGTGAGTTCATTGCCAGGAGAAGGAAGTACGCCACAGGTACGAAGTTGTTGAAGCAGAGGGTATCGTCATCGTCAACTACAACAAGGTTAGTAATACACAATGTGTAGTTGAAGTTTAAATTTTTTTTTTTGGTTTTCACTGATGGCTCTTCACGTGGTGTCTTGATTGAAGGAGAGTTGATCTTCGTTTGGTGTTTTGTTTAGATTTCTGTGTTGTTAGATTTTTGTGGTTACGTTGTTAGGAAGGGGTTTGGTTTGCTCTGTTTTTTTCTTCCTCAAAGAAAGTTTTCATGTGTTTAATTTGTTTATTAACTTATCTGGCAGATGGATGAAGTACTGGACATTATGTTTCATCATGGAGGAAGTTTTGAGAAGGGTGTGGATGGAAAGATTGGTTACTATCCGGACAACAGAAACTGCCTAGGTGATGTTGAGGTGGATAGGTTGGATGTATTTTACCTGAGAAACTATTATAAGGAGCTAGGTTATGACAGAATGAAGGAAGTCTAGTGGCTTGTACCTGGAAAGAGCACAGGGGAGGGATTGAGGAAGTTAAATAGTGATGCAGACCTAAGAGAGATATGTGAGATGGGTTCACAGAATGCCGGCCTTGTTGATATCTACATTGAACATCAGGTTTCATCACCTGAACTGATAGAAGGGGAGGAGGTTATGGTATACATTGATGATCAAGTAAGGAACCTTGGTACTCAAGCTAAGGAAAATGTTGCAGCTGCCCCAGACGATGGTTCTAGGCTAAATCATGAAAAGAATCCTACTGGTAATGTGAGTCGACCTAGAGAGGAAGGGGTAAAAGCATCTGTTAAGGTGCCGTCTGAACAAAAAGTTAAAAAGAATTGCGGACCCTGTTCCTTCACCTAAGGTAAAGGGTAAGAAGAAAACAAGTAAGGGGAGTGCTTCACAGGATAATGGTAAGGGAAAGAATAAGATGAAGGAGAAGATTTGTGTTGATGAAGATGCTTATGTGGAGGGTAATTCTGATGTTGAAGTGGATTTTGGGAAAGTTGGAACTGATAAGAATGATGATTATGATGCATACGATCCTGGGACTGATTCTGATGGTGCCAACTCTTGGCATTCATTGGAGATGAAAACCCTGCCTAACTCTGAAGACGAATTAGAAGAGGAGACCGAGTCTGATGATGTGTTTCCTATTTTTAGAGAGGGGGCTAGGTTCGGGGAGCTTCACTTGGAGGTTGGAATGAAGTTTAATACAAAGTGGGATTTCAAAGAGGCTGTTAGGGAGTACACCATCCAGGAAAGAAGGCGTATTCGGTTCAATAAAAATGATAGGAAGAGGCTTAGGGCAGTTTGCAAGGTGAAGGAATGTAGTTGGGTCATCTTTGCTTCCAAGGACCGAGACGATACTTGCTGGCAAGTGAAGACTTTCAGAGATGATCATAGCTGTGCAAGGGAGGATAAGAACAGAGCAGCCAATCGTAATTGGGTTGCTAGTAAGCTTGTGAAGAAAGTCAGAAAGTATCCCAACTTCAGGCATTGTGATGCAAACACCTTCTTCAAGACCAAGTATGATCTGTCATTGAATAGGAACTCGATCTCAAGGGCACTGTCTGATGCTAGAAACCTTGTATATGGTGATGAAAAGGCACAGTATGCAATGGTGAGGGACTATGGGGAGACACTGCTGAAGACAAACCCGGGTTCAACTATCGAAATTTGCACCATCCCACAGTCAAAGGGTGATGTCATATTTGAGAAAATGTATGTGTGTTTACTGGCTGCAAGAATGGATTTAAGGCAGGATGTCGTCCACTCATTGGACTTGATGGTGCTTTTCTGAAAACTGTCTTTGGAGGGCAGATTCTATCAGCTATTGGGCAGGATGCAAACCACCACATATATGTCATTGCTTAGGCAATTGTAGAAGTTGAAAACACTGCCAACTAGAAATGGTTCCTGAAACTATTGCACACAGATTTAGGAGATTACAAGACACATGGTTGGTGTTTCATATCTAATATGCAAAAGGTACATGGCTGCTAATCTCTTCTGATTTAGTTTCCAGTTTATTTGCATCACTGTGTTACAATATCTTGGATCTGTAAGAGGCTTGCTGATATCTAAGTTGGACTAATGTAGATGCACGATAGTAAAAGTTAGGGACATTTATGGTGGCTTTGTTAGAAACTCAGGGACTATTATGGTGAAAATTAAAAAAAGTAAGGGTCTAAATGGGTGAGCATATAAATGTGTATTCAACAGACTTCTCTCTGCTGTATCTGTGTTAATTATTATTGGCATCCACTCTGTATTGCAGGGACTCATAAATGCTGTATAGGAGGTGATGCCCAATGTGCATCACCGTTTCTGTATATGGCATTTGTGGAAGAATTTCAACAAGCAATGGAAAGATCTGGAATTAAGAAGATTGCTGTGGGATTGTGCACGAGCCACAACATTTGAGGAATTCATGGAACATAGGAAAAAGTTAAAGAGGCTTAATCCGGAGGCATGGGCATACCTAGAAAAGTGGCCAACACATTCTTGGACAAGATCTCAGTTCAGTCACAGGCCAAAGTTAGACTCAATATGTAACAATGCGTGCGAAGTATTCAACGCAAAGATTAAGGAAGCTAGGAGGAAGCCTATAATCACACTGCTGGAAGAGGTTAGGATGTTCGTAATGAGGACGATGACCAAAAATAAAGTGAAGTTGGATAATCATGTGGGGATACTTCCCCCAGTGATCAAGAGTAGACTGGAGAAGCTGAGGAAGGAATCTAGGCAATGGCAACCAATCTGGGCTGGAGACACCAGATACGAGACGTTCGAGGTACATGGACACCCTACACACCATGTAGTGGATCTGGGAAAAAGGCTATGTACTTGTCAGTTTTGGATGCTAACAGGTAATGTCTTTAACTGTTACTTAATTATTTAACTACTCTGCCTAGTGAGTCTAATTAACTATGCACCTAATTGTTATTGCTGGTGATGGTGTTGCAGGAATCCCATGTGTGCACGCATGTGCTACTATTGCTAGGGTCAACAAGTGGCCAGAAGATTTCTGCCACAAGCTCCTCACAATGGAGTCCTACAAAGCCACTTACTCCCACCACATAAATCCTTTACCTGGCCAACAATTATGGGAAAGATCTGAGGCCAACAGACCATTGGCACCTTTGGTTAAGAGGAAATCTGGACAGCTCCAAACCAAGAGAAGGAAGGATGCGGATGAGGGGGTCACTTTAGCAAGAAATCCAAGCCAACCACCACTCTGAAGAGACAGCTACGACCATTCACTTGCAAGTATTGCTTGCAGAAAGGTCATACAAAAAGGGGATGTCAGAAGAAGAAGGCGGCTGAAGCTGCAGAGGCTGAGAAGAAGAAAGCTGCAGAGGCTGCTGCTAAAGACCCTAAGGCTGCTGCTCAGAATGTCACTGCAACTGCCACTGCGTCAGCTACAACAACTACTTCCAATGCACCTCAAGCTGCAACTGCCTCTGCTACTGCTACAGGCTCTGGAATTGCAACAGCGTCCGCTACTGCTACTGCTACTGCATCTGCCCCTGCTCTTGCCACTCTTGTGGATGTGGATGTCCAGCAGGCTGAAATTGATTTGTCTCAGCCCTCGTACTCTGAAGCTGAAAACTCCCAAAAGGTATTGTGTTTAATAATGCTTCATGTAATGTCTTTTTATTATTTATCAAACTTTATAGGCCTTATGTCAAATATTGTCTGCATTGCAGGAGCATGAACAAAACAGGAACACACCTACAAGACCTGGGAAACTACCACCTAGAAGAAGGTCACCTACTCCAACTGGCTCTGCATCATTCAATCCAATGGAGGGAGCTAGTGAGGCAACTGCAGCAAGGCTCGCCAACTTCCTGAAGTTTGTACCCACCCCAGGGTTCAAACCGCCAAGAAAGAAGTGATTATGATCCTAGGTTTAGGTTGAGATTATGAAAGATTGTAATATTTTGTGAAACAATTATCTTAGTCTCTTTTGTTTGAAAATGGTGATTTATAGACACCTCTGCAACTTTTAAATACTAACTAAGTTGCTGGAATCTAGCTGAAACAATGCTCAGAGTTTTTTGGCTTGTTATTGTCATGACTGCATTATTGCAGAATTTTATATGAACTATTTTAATTGTCATTCAGTTATGAATTGTGCCTTATGTAAGCTTTTACTACTGTTGGTTATCCATATCAATTATGTTTACAAGAACAAAACCAAATAGCCATTCAATATATCAAAAACAAACTAATGTCATTTATATTGTTCATAAACTGGATTACACTAGTTCTGTGTTTCAGTTCTCACCCTAATCAAACCTTCAACAGTAACATCAACAAAAACACAACTAACACAAATACCCCTAAACCAAGCACTTGGACTATCAGCTTTACATTTCTCAAATCTGCTTCCAGTTTGCCCACCTTCCATGCAATGTTCATTTTCATCCCACCATGCTCATCTTCTTCATCAGACTTCAGCGGCACCTCATCCTGTACCGAATCTGTCCAGACAAATAACCCACACCAATTCTTTCCACTAGTCTGGAAACATGCATCAACCTTATCAAACAACTACCTCAACTAACCAACACTATAAATTTCAGCCAGTAATTGCACTCACGTTATAATTCGGACACCCGAAGAACGGCTTATTAGGATGACTCTCCGTCCCTGACCACCGAAGGACAGGCTTACACCCACAACCACACCACTCTGGAACTGCTGAACGCCGGGCACGCACATTGTTCCCTCTCCAGATTCCAGTCGCAGATGAGCGATTCGACCTACGAGAAGCTTGACTGTCACTCATGGCAGGAGAGGACGAAGAAGAAGAATAAGAGGAAGAGGGAAGAAGAGCTTGAGTTGGACGACGAACCAATTCACATAGGAAGAGGGAAGAACAACTTAGGGTTTATAATTGGTACCAGGGACTAATTCAGGGAATTTGGACATTGTTTGATGATCCTCCACATCAGCTAGCCGTTTAAGGCTGCCTATGTGGACAATAAGCAGCCAGCTCAGCGCTCCGGCTGCTGAGTCACGCCGAAATTGGGTGGAGGGACCAGGATTTCGCACGGAGCTCAATCTAAAGGGTGCAATTAGAGCACTTCGAAAGTCAGGGATAACATTGGTGCACGGACTCAATCTGAGGGACCATTATGGAATTTTACTCATAAAAGAAAATTGAGTAAATGATCATGTCATTCCTTGACCTTTCTTCTAAATGCTTAAACACCCCTCAACAATAAAAAATTTTTATATTGGACTCCAACTATTATATATATAAAATTATAAATATTATGTTATATAAGATAATTTTAGAGATCATATTATTTCACTAGCATTATCTTTAGATAATTTAGTTTTTGAAGTCGATTAACGGAAACTAATAATTAAATATTTGGATCCTTTAAAGTTTGAATTTTACTCTAAAGAGTAAAGTGTGATCTCTCATCATTGATTTCATAAGTGGGACTAAAAATAAATATGAAAAAGAAATTATTCAAAGATAGAAGATTACATTTTATTCTCTAAAGTAAAATTCAAATTTTAGAGGATCCAAATCTAACAATTAATATGATCATGTGAAAATGGTTCATTTTCTAGGGATAATTAGGTCGATGTAAGAGAAGTAAAAGGACATCGTTTTGTTTCTCAAAAAGGCTGAATTATATTTAAAAATTGAACTATTTTCAGGTGATCATATTAACTAACAGTTCATCACCAAGTCACATGAGCCATATCAGTTATCACGGTTTGTTAATCGATTCTAATGACTAAATTGTCTAATGTCTTATATGACATTTTTGGATAATTGAGTTATTTTAATTTTCTCTACCTTTAAACAATGTAACAATGCGCTTAAGATAAACCATGCAAATCCGAATATGCTTGTTGGAAACTCAGCTGCCTAAACTGATAGGTCAGACTTAATTAGTTTAGTTTAGTTTTTTTTTTCTATAGTATTTTCTAATTTTATAGGTTAAAGATTAATTTATTGTGGATCAAAACTTCATTTAAAAATTTATTACTGACTAATAAATTACGAATATAAATCAAATTTAGTTTTTTCTTTATCAGATGAATTAGACAATTCCAATTCTAAGTTTTACAACAATGACCTTATGTTTGGTTTAAGAAAAAATAAAAACAAAAAAAAATAAAAATAATGAGTGATTTTTTTGTTATTTGGATACCAAAAAATTAGGAAGAAATGAAAATTTTTGTGTAGGTCCGACCAAAATCTTTTTTCATCCATCACAAATAAAAAAAAAAAGAAAATATTTATAAAATTATAATATTTTATAATATTTATAAAATACAATAAAACATAAATAAATAAAAATATTTATATTTTATTTTATTATAAAAACATTAGTATAATTTTATACCAATATATTTCTTTTTATCTAAAAGATTTTTTATTTATATTTTTTTATTTATTTTCTCTTTGTTCCAACAATATATAAATAATTCAACTTTTTTTTATTTTCTCTTCTCTCATTTATCTTTTTTTTTTTGGACAATATCCAAGTTGGGCAGCTCAATCCGAACCAAGGAAAGCTCCAAGACCCAATCTGTCCAGGAGCCAAGAACAGCACACCAACCCTTCCTCTCTCTTCATCTTCGTCGTTGAGAAAACTCCAAGCTATTATCCAACAAGAAAGACTACTGCGCAGCCTTCATTCCTTCATTCTTCATTCCTTGCAATCATACTCTTCCATCCTTTCTTCGAAGCACGAAAAAATATCTCGCTCTCATTATTTTCACAAAAAATACAGCTAACCTAACCTTCAACATGCCACGATTCTGCCATGCCTTCTCTTGCTCTTTCAAACGGCGCCATTCCCTCCCCTAGGGACAACAAAAAACCCAAATTCAAAAAGGAAAGGAAAGAAAACAACAAGCATCCTATTCCACTATCTCCCCATAATAAAGGTGCCGAAGTCCACATCCAAATTATCCTCGAACTTTCTACCTGCAAGCGAAGTAAATTTCTTTCTGATTTAATTGATTCACAGCCAGTCCAAAACAAATTTTCATAGTCATTAACTGTTTGCCATTTGCAGTGCTATGTAGTTCTCTTTTTTCAGAATGTTCGTGACGGTTTGTGGCTTGCATATAAACCAATTTTGTTGAAGAGAGTCGTTAACTGTAAGCTTGGCTACTTCATGCGCTAAGGCATTCCCTTCTCTAAGCACCCAGGTGAATCCACAATTTGAGATATTTCTTGCTAAATCCAAAATGTCATCCAAAATAACTTGAATTTCTGCAATTGATGTCTTTGATTTTAGAACTTGGATGAGGATCAAAATATCAGATTCAATGACAATTCTTTCCAATTAAAGGTTTTTTGCTATTATTAGTGCTTCCCTAACCGCTAATGCTTCCGTAGCTAAAGGCGAGGTAGCCACTATTTTGGAGTTTGAGGCTGTGAGGAGGTTTTCAGTGTGGTCTCTGAATACTGCTACTGTTGCTCCTCCAGAAAACACTTCAACAAATACTGCATCAACATTGCACTTGACCCATCCTGGCAGTGGCGGTCTCCACTTAACCTTTTTAACTGTCCTTCTTTTATTAATAGAAATTTTTGTCAGTTCTTCTGCCATTTTTGTAAATTTTATTTCGATTTGTTTGGCCTTGTAGATTACTATTAAAGGACTAGTTTTGGACCTCTGATGCACTGCTTGATTTCTTGCTTTCCACACCTCCCATGCCAAAAAACTAACTTTGCTGCTACACTGTTCATAATTAGTTCCTGTATATAACTTCATATTATTAAAAAGATCCATTATCCATTATTCAAAAGATGAGACTGTATGAGCCGTAGGACAGCACTGAATTTGGGCTCCAAACCATGCAGCCCTTGTCCAAGAGCAGAGCAGCAACGCATGCTCAGTGGTCTCTGGTTCCTGTTAACAAATAGCACATAAAGGAGTGTTAGAAATTTTTTTATTATAAAGGTTTTGAAAAACCGATAATATGTTATGAGAGGTCCATCATAGAAAGGTTCTGATCTTTTAAGTCACTTTTAATTTCCAAATGTCCCTCCATAAGTCCTTGAAGTCATCACTAGTTGATGGGTTATTTTTATTATCGATGCTCTGCTCTTTTCTGGCAACATGATATCCCGTCTTAATAGTGTACTTTCCATCTGTTTTAAGAGGCCAACTAAATTTATCTTCTCTTCCAATAATACTCACTGGGGAAAATGATCTTCCCTATAGTATCTCCATCAAAATGTTTCCTTAACTCATTTATATTCCACCCATGTCCTTCACTAATCAGCTCCTTTACAAAAGTGACATCATTATTCGTAACCTTAGGACTCTTATGCATGTTCAAAATCCAGTTATCTTCCAGGATTCTCACTTTTTCTCCATTCCTAATCAACCATCTTCCATTTCTCAAAAGAAAATTCTTAGCATGCATAATACTTTTCCAAATCCAAGATGTTCCCCTTCCTGCCTTAGTTTCTTTAAAGTCCTTATTTGGAAAATACACAGCCTTAAGTACCTGAACCCATACCCCATTAGGGCATTCCAAAACTTTACATGCTTGTTTTGCCCAAGTGTGCTATATTTTGACTATAAAAATCCTTAAAACCAATTCCTCCATCCCTTTTGCTAGCACAAATTTTATCCTAACTCCTCCAATAGATACCACTATCCTTACTAGTAGAAGCCCACCAAAATTTAGCCACCTTCTGACTAAGACGTTGACAAAAACCTTTAGGAAATGGACAACATTCATAGCATAGGCAGGTATCGCTTGAATAACCGATTTGATGAGAACCTCCCTCCCAGATTGACTAAGGAGTTTTTCTTTCAACCTTGAAGCTTATCAGACATTCACTCCTCAGTCCACCTCAGAGCTTTATTCTTTGTTCTTCCCCACTGAGCCGGAAGACCAAGATACTTACCTGGTCTATCCCAAGCTGGCAACCCTAAGATCTCTTCTATTTCTACTCTATTTCTGATCAAAATCTGGTTGCCGAATGTAATCCCAGATTTGTCAACATTGATTCTCTGTCCCGAGGCTTCCGTATACATATTTAAAATAGTTATGAGATGATAAATTTCTTTCTCACTATCCTTCAAGAAAATAATGCAATCATCCGCAAAGAGAAGACGTGAAATGGCTGGAGCAGTAGGAGCAATTTTGACTCCAGAAATTCTACCCTCTTCTCTAGCCTTATCCATAAGGATAGTAAAAACTTCTGCTGCTATGATAAACAAGTATGGCGATAGGGGATCTCTTTGTCTTAGTCCCCTATGTGGCACTGATAAACGAAATTTAGCATGTCGATTTAGAATTCAATGATGAATATGATCGTGAGTATAGTCTAATCGACACTTAAACTTCGTACCAAACAATCCTACAATCTATAACCGAGAGTACTAGTCTCCCGAGTCGTCCTCCCTTGGAATTTCTAGAGTGTGCATCTTATTGATTAGGAAGCCTTGTTATGATTCTTTGAAGGTTTTAGCAAAATAGAAAACAAACAATCAATCCTTAAAAGACTTGGCTTAGGGTTGGCATTAGAAACCAAATCAACAATTGACACGACTATTCAACTTCTTCTAATGGCCCAAACCCTATGCCAAGTAAGAAACTTTTACTCCATAACTAGTATTAGCAATTCATCAAACATTTGGTGAGCAAGAGTAAAAGCCATGGTAAAATTGAGAAGAAAGTAGAATTAAAAGTATTTCAACACAAGGAACTAACAACAATTAACAAAGAACAACAATGGAAATGAGATTCTAAAGGAATTGATTAAATCCAAAACTACAAAATTGAATCTAAGATCTATGAGAATTGAGCAGTTACAAACACTAATTGAGATTGGAGAAGAAGATCTATGACATGAACAAAATGAATTGAGAATTGCAATGGATCTCACCAAAGAGTGAATGAAAATTCAGAAATTGATTGAAGATGAACCCTAATGAGAGCTTTGAATCTCTCTCCTTCTTCACAAGTGTAACTAACTATCTTCCAAAATATCTAGAATCTAGAAAAATGAGCTAAAAGTCCTTAACCCTTGTTCCCTTGGTCTTCTTAAGCTTTTCCCGCCAGGGCACTTTCCCAAAATGGGATTCCCAACTGCCTCCACGCCCAAGTCACGTGGCTCTTAAAAAAATCACATTCGAACATCGGCGCGCATGCGCAAAGTACGCGTGCGCGCCCACGGGGCATCTTGTAATGTGCGCGGAAGCGTAATGTACGCGTGCGCGCCCACAAAGATCATGGCCTAGCCGCTACGCAAGCCGGCTCGTGGCTTGGCTCTTGGCTTCGACTTCTAACTGCTCAATCCACGCGGACGCGTCAAGTGCGCGCACGCGCCCATGCTGAGATCTCCAAAGTTCAATTCTCATGCTCCCTTCCTTTGCACCCGTCCTCCTTCTCTCTTCCGGTCCATCCCTGCCCTATATTATGAAACCACTTAACACACAGGTCACGGCATCGAATGACATCAAGAGAAGATTAGAAATGTATCTAATTTAGTGCAAAATAAGCATGTTTTCATCCATGTGGCAAAATTAGGAAAGGAACACAAAGTCTTGTATTTTCATCTAGAAAGTGTGCGAAATTATTGATAAAACCCCTGAAATCAACACAAGATAAACCCTCAAAATGGGGTATATCAGGCACAAAACTCCTTGACAAAATACCATTGATCTTAATTTTATAAGTGACTTGTGAGACACACATCATAATCATCTTAACCCAATGCGAGTTAAACCCAAAAGCTTTTAGAGTTGCTTCTAGGAATGACCATTCTAACCTGTCATAGGCTTTGTTCATATCAATATTAACGGCTAAGTTTCTGGAAGCATCCTGCCCTTTTTTTATTTAAAGCATGAAACATTTCTTGCATTATTACCATGTTATCTTAAATGAGGCGTCCCCCCACAAAAACACTTTGGATAGGTGATATAATCCTATCTATTAATTCTTCTAAGCTTAATAACCATCACCTTAGAAATAATCTTATATATAAAGTTACAGCAGCTAATTGGTCAAAACTGATCAAGAATTTTTAGATAATTGGTCTTAGGAACCAAAACTATAATGGTTTCTCCAATACTACTTGATAGGGGTGTTCGCGGTGCGGTTTGGTTCGGTTATTGGAGAAAAAGTCATCCGATCCAATTTTATATTTATTTTTCGGTTCGATTTGGTTCGATTTTTTTATCAACACCAACCAAACCAAACCAAACCAATTAAAATCGGTTTGGTTCGATTTGGTTTTCTTGGTTTTTCAAATAATTCAAAAAAATATCCCGATCTAAACTTTTATCCATACCCTAAAATCAAATACCAGAAATTAAATACCAGGGTAGAACCCAAATCAAAAACAAATAATAAAAAACCAAAATAACAGATAATTAGTAATCATATCCAAAATCCTAGCAAAACTCAGAACAAAACATATAATCAAAATAAAGAAGTAATTAGATCCAAAATCCTAAGCAAAACTCAAAACAGAACATACAATCAAAATAAAGAAGAAATCAGATCCAAAACTCTAAACAAAACTCACAACCAAGAACAAATAACCAATAATCAAAGCTAAAAATCAAAATAACAAATCAGAACGTATATAAGTATCAGATCATAATCCAAAAATGAAACAACAACAAATAGTCAGATCCAACAAGACGATGGGAGCAGATGCCGGCTTCTGTGCATGGAGGAGACGACGGCCTCTGTGCATGGAGGAAGGGCGGCGGCCTCTGAGAGGGAATCGTGATGAGGAAGAGAAGGAGAGAAAGGGCCACACCGAGAAGAGGTAAGCACGAAGAGGAAGGAGACGGCGGCCTCTGTGCGTGGAGGAAGGGCGGCTTCTGTGCGTGAAGGAAGGGCGGTGCCGAGGAGAGGGAATCGCGATGAGGAAGAGAAGGAGAGAAAGGGCCGCGCCGAGAAGAGGAAGGCCATCGCGAGGGTGCTGTTCGACGACGTTAGGGGATTAGAGGAGTAGAGGACGACGGCGTGTGAGGGTGGGATGTGGAAGTGGAAAAAGAGGAGTAAAACCCCATAATAGTCCCTCAAATTGAGCCCGTGCACCAACGTTACCCCTGACTTTTGAAATGCTCTAATTTCACCCTTTAGATTGAGCTCCGTGCGAAATTCTGGTCCCTCCCCCCAATTCCGGCGTGACTCAGCAGCCGGAGCATTGAGCTGGCTGCTTATTGTCCACGTAGGCAGCCTTAAACGGCTAGCTGATGTGGAGGATCATCAAACAATGTCCAAATTCCCTGAATTAGTCCCTGGTACCAATTATAAACCCTAAGTTGTTCTTCCCTCTTCCTATGTGAATTGGTTCGTCGTCCAACTCAAGCTCTTCTTCCCTCTTCTTCTTATTCTTCTTCTTCGTCCTCTCCCGCCATGAGTGACAGTCAAGCTTCTCGTAGGTCGAATCGATCATCTGCGACTGGAATCTGGAGAGGGAACAATGTGCGTGCCCGGCGTTCAGCAGTTCCAGAGTGGTGTGGTTGTGGGTGTAGGCCTGTCTTCGGTGGTCAGGGACGGAGAGTAATCCTAATAAGCCATTCTTCGGGTGTCCGAATTATAACGTGAGTGCAATTACTGGCTGAAATTTATAGTGTTGGTTAGTTGAGGTAGTTGTTTGATAAGGTTGATGCATGTTTCCAAACTAGTGGAAAGATTTGGTGTGGGTTATTTGTCTGGGCAGATTCGGTACAGGATGAGGTGCCGCTGAAGTCTGATGAAGAAGATGAGCATGGTGGGATGAAGATGAACATTGCATGGAAGGTGGGCAAACTGGAAGCAGATTTGAGAAATGTAAAGCTGATAGTCCAAGTGTTTGGTTTAGGGGTATTTGTGTTAGTTGTGTTTTTGTTGATGTTACTGTTGAAGATTTGATTAGGGTGAGAACTGAAACACAGAACCAGTGTAATCCAGTTTATGAACAATGTAAATGACATTAGTTTGTTTTTGATATATTGAATGACTATTTGGTTTTGTTCTTGTAACATAATTGATATGGATAACCAACAGTAATAAAAGCTTACATAAGGCACAATTCATAACTGAATGACAATTAAAATAGTTCATATAAAATTCTGCAATAATGCAGTCATGACAATAACAAGCCAAAAAACTCTGAGCATTGTTTTAGCTAGATTCCAGCAACTTAGTTAGTATTTAAAAGTTGCAGAAGTGTCTATAAATCACCATTTTCAAACAAAAGTGACTAAGATAATTGTTTCACAAAATATTACAATCTTTCATAATCTCAACCTAAACCTAGGATCATAATCACTTCTTTCTTGGCGGTTTGAACCCTGGGGTGGGTACAAACTTCAGGAAGTTGACGAGCCTTGCTGCAGTTGCCTCACTAGCTCCCTCCACTGGGATCTTGCTACCCTGCCCTCTTTTCTGAGCCT
Organism: Arachis duranensis; assembly: GCF_000817695.3. Lineage (NCBI taxonomy): Eukaryota > Viridiplantae > Streptophyta > Magnoliopsida > Fabales > Fabaceae > Arachis > Arachis duranensis. Next base: position 80,652,469 of record NC_029776.3, read on the forward strand.
TTGTGCCTCCTATCCCAGTGGCAGACCTGAGGCAATACCTCCTATGAACTTTTGTTTGACTTGGTTTCGGGGTGTTCTTGGCCTTGTTTTTACTTTTTGTTCAGACGGCACCTTAACAGATGCTTTTACCCCTTCCTCTCTAGGTCGACTCACATTAGCAGTAGGATTTTTTTCATGATTTGGCCTAGAACCATCATCTGGGGCAGCTGCAACATTTTCCTTAGCTTGAGTACCAAGGTCCCTTACTTGATCATCAATGTATACCATAACCTCCTCCTCTTCTATCAGTTCAGGTGACGAAACCTGATGTTCAATGTAGATATCAACAAGGCCGGCATTCTGTGAACCCATCTCACACATCTCTCTTAGGTCTGCATCATTATTTAACTTCCTCAATCCCTCCCCTGTGCTCTTTCCAGGTACAAGCCACCAGACTTCCTTCATTCTGTCATAACCTAGCTCCTTATAATAGTTTCTCAGGTAAAATACATCCAACCTATCCACCTCAACATCACCTAGGCAGTTTCTGTTGTCCGGATAGTAACCAATCTTTCCATCCACACCCTTCTCAAAACTTCCTCCATGATGAAACATAATGTCCAGTACTTCATCCATCTGCCAGATAAGTAAACAAACAAATTAAACACATGCAACCTTTCTTTGAGGAAGAAAAAAAACAGAGCAAACCAAACCCCTTCCTAACAACGTAACCACAAAAACCTAACAACACAGAAATCTAAACAAAACACCAAACGAAGATCAACTCTCCTTCAATCAAGACACCACGTGAAGAGCCATCAGTGAAAACCAAAAAAAAAATTTAAACTTCAACTACACATTGTGTATTACTAACCTTGTTGTAGCTGACGATGACGATACCCTCTGCTTCAACAACTTCGTACCTGTTGCGTACTTCCTTCTCCTGGCAATGAACTCACTTAAGTAATAACCAGAACATGCCCTAATGTCACACCATTCTCTGGACGACAGCGAGAGGAAACGTTTGAAGAGAAGTAGGAGAAAGACTAACGAATGATCAACCCTCTCCCCAAGCAACGTTTCAATTCTCCTCCAAGGCAAAATGACGTCGTCCTGATTCATTAACACCATCCAGGCAAAACGGCGTCGTTTAAGGCTGCCTACGTGGACAATAAGTAGCCAGCTCAGCGCTCTGGCTGCTAAGTCACGTCGAAATTGGGTGAAGGGACCAGGATTTCACACGGAGCTCAATTTGAAGGGTGCAATTAGAGTATTTTGAAAGTCAGGGGTAACATTGATGCACGGGCTCAATCTGATGGACCATTATGGGGTTTCACTTGGAAAAAGAGAGTGGAGAGTGGGGAAGAGGAGAGATTTAGGGTTCATGAGTGATTGAGTGGCGCTGTATCTTGCTGGAAGGGGGTAGGGTTTGGTTTTTATATAGGTTTTTCAGTAAACCGGTTCGCTTAAGTTTGGTTAGACTTTTTTAAATTAAAACTGAAAACCGAACCGAACCGCATAAAAACTGCAAAATATCATTTTTCAGTTTATTCGGTTATCGATTTTTTTGACTCGGTTGGTCAGTTTTATTCGGATTGGATCGATTTTAAACACCCCTACTACTTGATAAGTTCCCTTCATGAAAAAAATTCTTAACAACTTTATAAATCTGTTGTCCAACAACTGCCCAATACTTTTGAACCGAAGTACAGCATATTAAGAAGCATATACTAGCTAGGCCTCAGCTGCGATCAGACTTGGTTTAGGCTCAACGGTTTTGTTCTTTTGGGTCAGGGGTCAAGATTTTGTCTTTGGTCTGACATAAAATTTAGTCCTATTATTGGTCACCATTGGGCCTTTTTAGCTTCTTCATGACCCATAATATTTGATTATTTTCAGGCCAAGGCTGAAGTTTCTCTATTGCTTTTTGATGCAAGGTTGAAGCTTCTTAAAGATAATGAATAATATGGACCCAAAAATATGAATAATACAAACCCAAGTAGATGTGCAAACAGTTACACATTTTCGAAAAAAAGAAGAAGAAATATTTACATTTTTCTTGGTATATATTAATGTATCTTCTAAATAATGTTCACATCAATTTATTCTTAACTTATATATAATTCGTAAATGTCACAAATGAAAACAGTGAGAAGTGAGTATAAGTAATAAATACTTTTAAAATACCTATTGAGTATTTTTTAAAAAAATGCAAGTATTGTAATATAATATTTTAGTGAATAAATAGTCAAAATGATCTATGAAATTTATATTATTCTGAAATTGACTTATAAAATTAATTAACTTAATACGAACTCTTCTAAATTTTATTTTATTTCAATTTTTCATAATTAAATAACTTTCATTTATTCCTAGTTGTTATAATACCTATATTATTATTATTATTATTATTATTATTGTTGTTGTTGTTGTTGTTGTTGTTGTTCCATTTTCTTAAAAATATCTATCTTGTCATCTTGTGATATTATACATTTTTTATACCCAAGAATTATAATATCTATTTGTCTTTCTCCGACACATGACAAATATAATCTTACAATAACCCAAATCCAAAAAGGAAAAAAAGCCAGCTCATGAAAAAATCTATCATTAACACACTAATCATACTCCCTAATCTTATATTTAAATGTTTAAAAGTAAAATATTATTTATTATTTTACATTTTCAAGTTTTTTTTTCATTATTAGCCTAGTTATTTGTACTAAATATCTATAATATTTTCTGTCTAGCACAATTAAAATAAAATTCCATATTACTAACATAATTAATTAATCCAAATTTTAAAGTAGTTTCATATAACTCTGTTATACTTAAAATTTATAATAGCATGCATCAATTCACAATTTTAGTTAACTTGAGGAATATATTTCAGTAATTTACTTTGTATTGCATTGCAAATTAAACCAACTCATACTAAGGATCGAACTCTAGACTTTTCAGACATAGAGTTTTGATACCATATTAAGAAACTATTCATCCCAAAAGTTTAAACTGATAGGAGAAGGCAATATGAATGATTATATCTTTAATAAATTTCCGAGTTAGAAAAACCATTTCCTATAATAAACTTTTGATGAGGCATGGAAGGGAAGTTGAAGAATTAAGAGGCCACACTACTAATAAGGCTCTATAAATCAAAAGTGAGTTTGCTTCCAAAGGAAGAAAAGCAAAATGCCTTCATAATAATGCCTTCATATTGTACATGTTTTCTTAATTAACATTTGATGATAAGAACATGGAATTGGTTGATTCAAAGAGTTGGAACTCTCTCAGCAGAACCAGCAATGACAGTGAGCAAGTTGTTGCCAAAGGGGTCACTGAGATGCTTTGCAAGGTTCTCGACGGGGCCTTCTCCGGTGACGTAAGCTTGGAAGTAGAAACCAAGCATGGCAAACATGGCAAGCCTTCCATTCTTGATCTCCTTCACCTTCAACAATGCAGCTTGGTCCGGATCCTTTGCAAGTCCCAACGGGTCGAATGGACCACCTGGATGAAGCTTATCTTCCAAATCCTACCATCAATACATACCTCACAAATTAGTATCTAAACCAGTCATTGTTTAGTTGCAAATTCTATATTTCTGTTTACCAAATAAGAACTTGGTATTGAGACATAAATAAGAGGATTCATTACTCTGCTACTTACAAATATAAGAAAGGTTTTTGACATAATTGTATTAATAAAGGTTGAAAATCAATTATTCAAATTGAGAACTTTCACATACCAGGCCATTGATAATTCTGTAGTACTCTGCACCACCCAAAAGTACAATCTCAGCGACGACAGCAACAATGAGGTTGATGGGGATCGGCTTCCCAAAGTAGTTCAGCGTTCCACCATCGAGAAGAAGAGCTCCGGTCTGCACCAATTACATATAAAAAATTGAATTGGCTTTGTGTTTATATCAAAGTTTATAGTGATCTCAACTCTCAAGTCACTAGAAGAGCCTATTTACAACAAATAATTTTGCACTTTGTTAAAAGAAAAAAGTGTAGCTACAATTCGACTATTCTAGTAGACTAAATTCACTTTTCTCATAGCAGATCAAAAGGTAAATCATTGCTTAGTACATGTAATTAGTTCTGTAGAATTTCATTTGTTGAATTGAGTCATGAAGCTGATATATGATATATCAATGAACTTAAACAAAGTGAAAGGTCTTATAAAGGTTACAAACCTTGAACCAAACAGCCTCAGGACCGCAGTTAGCTCCGAATTTGTTGAAGGCCTCAGGAATGATGAATCCAGCAGCACCAAGCATTGCCCATCTTGCGTGAATCAACTCGTATGCCTGATATCTGCATCGAACAACGAATCCACCCTCAACATTACCAATCCATTAAAATTACCTTAAAGCATAGCTCACACATAAATATATATCAAGTTTGGAACAAAGTGTTAAGACATACTTGGCAAAGTCCTCTGGCTTCTTGCTGAGACCAAAAGGATCATAACCATAGCTGCATCAACAAATATCAAAGAAAAATTAAGCAAAACAAGTCAAAGTTTCACAATGTTTGTGATTCAAAGGGGACTAGCTAGAGAAGTATCCACATACTCTCCGGGCACTTCTCCAGTCAAGTATGGTGGGATCTCGGATCGGTCCAAGAGACCCTCTGGCAAGAAGATCCTTCTGTCAGGACCTGTGACCAAATGGAAGCAATGGTCAGAAACTAGTTTCCTACCTTGAATTGTACAACTAGAGTATATAAAAAAAACTGTTAGTTCATTACAAGAACTTAATTAGGACTAATTAGGAGATTATAGGCTATAGCACTAAGTTACCCTCCTCTTACTGCTAAGTCAAACTTTGTTAGTTCCTTCTCTTCCTTTCTCTGTTACCATATTTCAACAAATTACATTGTCAAAAGAACACAACCATGTCTATACTCTATGGACTTGTTAACTACTTTGGTTCTCTCAGTTTATTAGCAAATTCTATACCGAATTTCCGCTAAAAGAATACTCGTAATTTAATAAAAAGTAGTTCATGTAGAAGTTTTTCTAGTAACTAGATTAGATATGGTAAAGAACAAAAGAAAGAAAGGATATGAAGATAGGAGCAACCACTTACCATACCACTTGGCGAGTTCATCATTGGCAGGAGTGACAGCAGCAGCAGCTTTCTTTGAAGGAGGAGGTGGTGCTGCCTTCTTCTTACCAAAGAGAGCCACAGTCTTGAAGGTGGCAGGGCTAGAAGCTGATGGTGCTGACCTTGCTGCACCACTCAACTTGATGGGGTTTCCAAGCATCTCAGACACCCCAATTGAAGCCATGTTTGTGGAAGCTTCTAACAGACTCAGGTGAAGGAATGAAGGTTATGTTTGTGTACAAGTTTTGAAGAATGGAAGTAGTAAGGGTGTGGAATGAGGAGATACTATATGCATGGTTCTGGTGGATGTGGACTTGCCAAGTCAGATTCATGATCATGTGATTTGATTGGTCCATATTGGGAAATGGTAATCCAATGCAGCGTTTTGATTGGGCGATATGTGATTTGTGCTGGATGATGGTGCTGATGTGGGTGGATTCTAAGCTTGTGGGATTGCTTCACTTTGGATAACATGTTTTATCCAACCCCATACTTGCTTTTCTACCATACATGCCCTTCACCTTCTATGCAACATGGATTCATTTCAGGAATCTGATTTTGTATTTTTCTGCAGACTCATCAGAAGAAATAGCTACCACATAATTTTAGTTTTTATTTTTGCAGTTTTAAGTTTGGGCCACAATTTCATGTACAGAATTTCACATTATTGTGAAGTAAATTATTTCATCAATTCAAATTGGTGGACCCCTTAAAATGAAATCCACATAATTACATGTTGAATACCCAAAAAAAAGGGGTCAAACAAGCATTTCTCTTTTTATTTGCAAACATTGAGGTTACTTTATAAAGCTCACTGGTTACTTAAGAAAATTCAAGAATTCAGACAATGGTGGAACTCAATTTTTAACCAAGTTTAAATAATAATCTAAATGGATATTAATACGAAATTTCAGCATGTCGTGTACGGCAACAAGTCTATAACATGCTGATTGAGTTTGCCATGATTTTAGTGAATAAGACAGATCTTGGTTTATACAAATATACATAAAAGAATTCGTAAGACTCTTCCATCATCTTCTCCACTTGTCAATTTCTTTGGTTGTTGCCCTGATAAGCTTCTTAGTATTAATCACAAGGTCATCCACAAGGGCAGTAATCTCATCCCTGTTAACAATAGCACACAAAAAATGTCACATATTACGTTCATACAAAGATGAATTTTGAACAAATAAAAAGATAAAGGTATACTAAAAAATTAAGCATAATTAAGCAATGTACTTACTCAGAAATAATATTTCCAGAACCACGGAAAGGATTTAGAATACCTCTTCTTCTCATCTT
>NC_029776.3:80658893-80660448 GCF_000817695.3 Arachis duranensis
AATCCTATACCAACCCCACATCCAGCACCGAATCCAAAACCTACTTGGAATCCTGGAATTCCAGGGCCGAAACCCACACCTGGAATCATTAGAGTACAATGCATAAGATTTTATGAACTCCGAACAGCGTAGAAAATGCGTTCTAATTTAGAAACATTGACTACATCTCTCTGCTACTATAAATCAAAGGATGATCTCATTACCAGCAGTGTTACTAAAAAAGGTCATGTGCCGAAAGCCAGAAGGCATGAGAAAGAGAAATCAAATGGCACGGTAGAAACAAGAATCTATGGAGTATGAAAACACATCTCATTTCAAAGCTATTTTAGACTTAAGATGTATTTCAAACCAGTGCACATATGAAAAAACCTTGAGTTGGAAAAGTTAACAAAATATTAGTAGGAAAATCTAAAGCAGAGTAAGAATCTCAAATTCTCATCTGACTAAATATAAGTCATGAAATTCATTGTCATGTTTGTAAAAAGATATGATTTAAATCCTAAATGTAATCACTACAACCCCTAATTCCCCAAAACAACTCCAAAATTTGTTTAAACCCTGCAAAACTCTCAGGAAATCTCACAAAAAAACTGCAGTAGGGGGATGAGTTGCACCATCTTTAGCCCAAGAGGACCAAAATTGGATGAATGAAAAGCAAATGGGACTACAAAATAAAGTGACTTACTCACGTAAAGAAATCTTCATGTGAGAATGATAGCTAAGAAACATTAAATAATTTGACATGTTTCACTAAACTGCTTAACATGTTTACATCTTAGCTATCATCTTCACATCTTCATTCAAGTGAGTAGCCACCACAAAATAATCAAGTTGAGCAACTGAGATACAAGTGCAAGGTCCCATTTCAGGTGTTGATAGGATCCCTAAAAAACAAACAAAAACTATGATTTCCATATGTTATTTAATTTCTTCCTTTGTTTGTTCTCTCAGTTCATCAGTATTTTGACTAAACAACAACAAAATATCAACAAAGATGCAAGCTTGAACCACCAATAATTCCCTTTTCCTGTGGAGAGCACATTACATTAGAGTTATTAAGTTCAATTCATCAATCATCAACCTTCAAGGTTCTTCCACTATAAAATACTCCATATATCCATCATAACAAACTTGGTTATCACGGAATACAAATACAAGGATCCTAACTTAGAATATATAACATGAACATGCATAGTGAGAATCAAGGAATATGAAATTAAGAATATGGGAATAAATCGAAGGGCAGAAAAATTTAAAAAGAGAACTTTGTAAGACCTAAATGTCAGAATTCGATACCTTATAGATTAACACACACACAGAGAGAGATAGAGAGAGAGAGAGGTACCTCCGAGAAGGCCAAGGCCGAAACCGAGGCCGCAGCCGGCGCCGAGGCCGAAGGCGGGACCAATCTTACCGAAATCGTTGGATTTGAGTTCTGGAAGCTTCCAGATTAAGCCCTTGTTATCTTCGTCTCCGTTGTTCATGATCGTGATTTTGCAGTTACAATTCTTGTGTGTGGAAAGTGAGAATGGAGAATGGAGAGTGCTAGTGTTTT